>NW_020272834.1:726783-819198 GCF_003268045.1 Sipha flava
CCCCCCCCCCCCCCCCCCCCGGTCGCGTTTAACCGTACACGCCTGCAAATGTAATGATATACGGCCGTCGGTTTCCTCGAGATTTCTGAGTGCGTAACCCGTTGCCGCCGTCGGGTCCGAAACGAAATACAAAACAAACAAACACGCGCGCACGCGAGCATTAAACGCGATTTCCAATGGCTCCTCAGAGGCCTGCAGGCGGTTATCTGAGAAATCAAAACATAATCCGTAACGTCCGTATATTTTTAAAAATACGTTAGAAAAAAAAATAAAAAAAAAACCGATCGTGGGAAAATAAAATATTCGATTGGGGACGATTGGTTTAATCACCATGCTGCAGTCGTAATAGTGCATCTAAGTGGTAAAAATTACTGTTTTAGTAGAAGTAGTTGTTTGCGAATAAAAATTGAATTACAGCACAATGCGTTGTTTGACAACGAGTAAAATGATAATAGTTAAACAATGCGAAATGGGTGAAAAAGATCTTCGGATGGTCCAAACAGCTTAAACGTATAGAGCCCGGGCACGATCGCACCGTGCTCTGCTTCTTCTTCTAATGCACCACTGCCACGTGCTCCTGATAGCGGAAGCCGCGCACACCAAAGAACTTCTCGACTGTTCGTGAAATTCCAAGCCCTTCCGTGGCCCAAAACCGTTCTTCCGATTCAGTTCGTTTACCATGCCCAGTTTCTAATCTATATTATTACGGTATCAAAGACGTACCGATCATGAAGTTATCCCTTCATCGATTGTGATCGCCGTTATTATTATGCGATATTACTGAGCCCCAGATGAACGTAGGTTAAACAATCGTGATCAGTTTGTTCGCAACCATCGTGACGATAACACGTATGTCGTATTTTAATTACGTACCGTTCGTTTATCGTGTGGTTCTTCCACCACGCTAAGTCATCTTCCAAACGGCATCTCTCAAGTTCCAATATTTCTCTTTAAATGAATGAGAAGAAAACCAAACAGTACACTTCACCAAATATGTGTATTGTTCTGTTTCTGCAGTAATCTAACGATTAGTTCAGTTTTTCACCAGTACTCAAATCTATAATAGTCGACCATCCAAATTCCATCGTCATCTTTAGACAAAATGCGCTTCGTTGCAACCCCCCTCTCCCTTATCTCCCTTTATTTTATAAGGAAATATCAGAGCTCACCATCCCACCATGTTATAAATTTAAAATTATTTGAAAATCTAACATATAATAAATGTATCGAGTTCCATACATTTATGCCTAACTCAGAAAAAGCGTATATTGTTTATAACCGATACCTCCAATCCACCACAAATTCACAAGACATACAATCTAGTCTAGCAGATCAGAAGGCCATGATGTGATCCATGTCAGTGACATCATAAATCGTAACATGAAATCCAAATTATCACTATTTCGAATTGACTTAAAAGTCAGTAATAACATCAATGATATTTTTAAACTAGAACATCTACTCTATTCATAAATAAATATTCAATTTGTAAGGAACATGTTTTTTTCACTTCAGTGCAGAGTGTCAAAACTATTTCTACACAGCAAAAACTGATTTTATAATAACGTATGCTGTGTTTATTGTAATGAGAGATTCCTTCCAACTAGGGAATGCAGGAAATCACCGTTAGATCGTGTTAAGCGTGCATTACGGTTAGGGCAACATATAGCGTCTCACAAAAAATGTTTATCTTATAAGATGAATTATGTTAAACCGGTGTAAATATAAATCCAGCAATAAAAATAAATACCAATATACCTAAATACTTGCTGTATCACCCATTTCTCAAATCAACACCTTTAGCTTAAATTCAAAACCAAAAATGTAATACATCAGAATTACAGCAAATATTCCATCAATCGATTAATATTATTACTAAATTCCTAAAACGATCTTAAATTAATACTAAATATTCTACTATTTCTTCTGACATTTCTACTTGATAAATGTTCACTAAATATTATTTCTGAACCATAAAATCCACTGGGACTTTCATATTTGATTGCATCACTATTCCTTACTCATTAACTATAAAATATGTTATGATATTTTATATATTTTCATTATTTGTACTATTATATATACCCACTGATGCACTTATTCAAATTATTATTTATTAATCATTTTAATTATGTAATAATTTTAATTATTATCTCATTAAAATGTTCTTGTTATAGTCAACCATTTATTGTCACATAATTTCAAAGTTTTGAAATTTGTTCTATTGTATATAATTATAAATTAATTGCATGTAATTTTTGACCTATACTAATTTTTTTCCTAACAGTTAATAAAATAAAAAAATAATAAACATTCAAACATGAAACTCTCCGCGTGTCGACAAAATTCATCGAATATATATCATTCATATTTTCTAATACATAATAATATATTAAAATATATATATATATAACGCAATTACTGCCGTTATAATACACTAAACATTTTTTTCTACCAAAAAAAAAAAAAATAAAAAAAAATAAAAAAACTATTTTTTCTGTGCGTATAACATTAAAATATGTTTTAAAATTATTGTAAGCAAGCATGGATTTAAAAATGAAAAAAGGGAGGAGGTGATCGAAAAAATGTAACTACTTCATGTACATAAAATCAAAGGCATTAATTTTATGTTTAAAAGTGAATAAAATAATAATCATACATCCGTATTGTAAAATAATAATAAAAAACTTTTACAACAAAATTACCTTTTACTGCATACAATACATAATAACAGGCAATAAACAATATAATGGAAAATGTTATGCGTATAGTATTGTTCCTCTTTATTTAATAAATTTAAAATTAAGGTGACTTTTGAAATATTTTAAGTACATAAGACCTAAAAGGGAAGGGAAGCTTCAGGCCCTAAAACTCCCCCATTTATCCACACCTAATTCTAAATATGTAATATTTTCGCACTGTTGCACTTACGAGCGCAGTTTATTGTACAAATGCTAGCATGTATAGTATGTATTGTTTTTATTACAGTAAATTTCCATAGTAAAAATATATTTTAATTTGAATTGTTTATAGTTTTGAAGCGAACTCGTTTAAAACAAAATATAATTATGTTCTAATACTATTTTAAATGCGACGTGGAATGGGCAGGTCGACGAACAATAAAAATTAAACTTTAATGTAAAAGCAAGCATAGATGTGCGGTAAATTTTACCGTTCATTTGCAGTTTATCGAAATCTTTTTGAAATACAGGTATTGTCTTAGAAACTACTTGAAAATTGTGGTAATTACTAATTTACAGAATCCGTACCTTATTTTTTGCTGATAAATATATACGGAGAAATTATCTAAATTTTAAACTCTACTTTTCTCGATCAATTTAGATGTATTTTTGATAAAACAAATTCTGTATAATTTAAAGTCATAAGTAACATATTTTATTAATTTGTTGGAAACATAATGTTATTCTATAAACATTGATGCATAAAAATTCAATGAAAATATGAATAAAAAAAATAGTTATTTATAAGTATTTAAAGCATAGGTAATAAAAGTAGTAAACGATAATTTAGAAAAATCTCTCTTTTCTTATAGTATTCTATCAGAATATGATAATAAATATTATATTATTATTATAATAAAAAAAATATGAACATTTAATTTAATATAAGGTACAAGGTTAAATTTTATTTTTTCTAACATACAGTTTATTTATAATTTCAAATAAAATAAAAATATACTTCTTAAATATACGAATATTTATCAAGCTTTTAAGTATTTAAAATATTATAATATCATATGATATACAAAGATAGGAGGAATTTTCCTGTAAATTGTCATTATCAATTTTTGTCTACATAAATAATTTGAAACTAATTTATAATTCTGATTAAAAATATAGCTTTATTTATGATGTTTAAAAAAATTATAATACTACTTGTTCATTTCTGTTTTCATCGTTGAAAACTTGTAAGTGCGATTTAAACAATATAAAAAGCCTTAAGGTGAAAAAAAAATTATAAAAACATGGCCATTTATAACTTAATTTATAATAAGATAAAAATTACATAAAATAAACGAAGTATTGATAAAACATCCAAAAATGTCATAATATTCTTTAAATGGATCGATATTTAAAGAGGAGAGAAAAAGCACAAAAACAAATAAAATATATTTGTTAACCGATGGCATATTGCAACATTTTTACTCAACAAAATAAGTTTTATTTTATTTATTGACATTGAGTTACGCGTTCGAGTTGAAATCACCAACGAACAAATTATGTACTTTTTCGAGTAATTGTACTTGCGAAAATACACAGTGTGATGCTTTATAAATATATTTCTAAAAAACGCACTCCATATGTCACATTTTTCAATGGTAAACGTGTCAAATAATCACTAGGCAAGTGTTCACTAGTAAGTGGTAGCTGATCATTTTTATAATAAATTTGTTCAATAAATTGAGATCTGAATGTTTTTCGAGCGTATTTTTGGTTAGTATAATGTTATATCATTAAGAGTAAATAGTTTTTACAGAATATTTTATCTTTATATATTAAATAGAGAATAACATTTAAAACGATCTCGAAAAGTTATCAACATTTTGATGTAATAGATGAGGCAGGAGAGTTAATGCACATATTATTTTAAATTATTTCAGATAATACACCAAAAGCACAGTATTTGCATGAAAAATAAACTCGAAGTCGAAATGTTTTTAAGAGCACTCAAATAATTTGTATAAATTTAAAAATCAATCAATTATATATATACATACATAATATAAAAGTATATCATATAGAAATTAAGTTTTTAATGTATTTTTTCATGATCTAGAAATAGATTTTAAAAAATATATAATTATATAGATACATAAAATATTCTACTGAGTAATTTTAAGATTAATTCATAGAGCTACTGTACTTTGTAGATAAATAACGTGTTTTGTTTCTTTTATGATAATTATTTAATAAACATGCCATTGTGATTTTTGATAATATGACTACGTATTGAATAAAATAAATCATATTAATTTATTAGTTCACCGACGGATAAAAATAAAATTCGATAATGTTTAATATGGATGTCTTAAAACTTTCCTCAACAAAGTTTACCGTTACTCATTAAAACGAAAACTTTGAAAGAATATGAGTTCTGTGGGCTAATAATTTGTTTCTTTTCAAGTTCTACTACTAAGCACAAAAGAACGATATATATTAATCCGATTTGAATAATTCGAAAACATGGGTCATTATTTTCGATTTTAAACAGGCTTTTAAAGCGAATGGTATCAAAATATTCGGTAAAAATTATTATAATCTATTATATGTTCTTACAAGTAGGATTAAGTAGTAATTGAGTACACGTAGGAAGTGGTGAAAAAAAATATTTTTTAATGTAATAGTAAAAATTATCATATAAAATCAGATTACAACTACCTCAAGTATAGATTACACTCATTACGATGCAGTGGCCCACTTTTATTATTTCTAAGAAATTGAAATGAAATTATTTCTGAAATAAGATTAAATATTCACTGCCTTCACCATATTATTTCCGGTTTTGGAAGAATGCGAAAAAAAAAATTTAAAAAATAATAGAATTTTCCCCCTGCTATATCATTGTTTGATCAATGAACGAGGCGGTTCAAATAAAAAAAAAACAACGAAAAAATCAAAGAATAACTTTATTATTGTACGTTATAATAATTTACTAACGACAACAACGAGATTGATATATAAAAATATAAACAACGGTTTTCGGGTAAGCTGCATATTATTATATAGTTATTTCTCCAATAGGGCGAGTACCGTATCGGACTTCAAAGTCAATGCGGAATTGTTTCGCCGCTTCTCACTGATGCCAACTAACCGAAATTGTACTATATATCAATATAAGTATACCATTGTAAAATTATCCAAGAAATACAGCCACATTTCCTTTATACATTCACACCAAATATACCGTTATCATCAATGATTGCGTTTAACTTATAATAAATTATAAATAAGAACACTAGACTGTAATTGTGTGTAAATATTATTAAAATTATGCTGTAAAATATTCGAGCATATCATAGTCATACGAGTAGCTGGTACCTATTTGAATTCGAATAAAAGAATAACGTTAGATTACGTTATATAATATATATAACGTTAATCTCGTCACGTATATGTGTGAATTAGGGGGCTTAATACATTTCTTCTGTAACGAAAAATTCTACAGGTATACTTAAACATGTTTTTTTTTTTTTAATATTATATAATTTAATAATAAAGGGGTATAATATAATATGAATAATTTTTGTTTATTTAAATAAATATAGGTAATGAAAGAATACCATTTTTTATATTGATAAAAATGTATGGGGTAAGCAATGTGTATTTTCAAATCTAGTTATTATGAGTGATTGCAATAACTTTATTTTATCTCCAATTTATTTTTCTTTTGTATAATTTTCTGTATAATTAATATGAACACTTCTAATTTTTATATATGTTTCGTATTTTAAATTTTACAAAATTTTTATAAATAAGTAAATATTTGGATGGGCTGAATTAAACACAACATTGATTTTCGAATGAAAGGATTTACAACATTTGGTGGTCCTCACCAATGAATATTTAAATGAGGCCTACATTAATATGACATAAGCGTGACTGTAACATATTTTAATGCCACGTAGTATAATATTCGCTGTGTCTAGACGGTTAATTTTATATTTTACTCAAAATAATCACCGGACTCAATAAGTATATGTCCTGTTTGTTCAATTTGTATATTATTTATTTTTCGTTCAGGTATAGTGACTCTATTAGTATATAGCGGCCAAATGTACGCCCTCTTGTTCATAGATTACTTAAAACCATCGGTCTTAAAGCTCTTATTTTTTTTAATATACCATCGGAATAGTATATTTTTATGGTATAAATAATACTCAACTTCTTGCAATATTGCCGTTATAAAAACAGTATAAAATTGCGTGCTCGCTATTAAGATGAAAATATATATGAAAAAGGATCAACTTTTTTTTCGCATGTTTTTAAAATTAACCATGTAAATTTAGGTTAGGCAGTTAAAAATCGCTTCGTTATTTATACCAAAAATTAAAATTATAATAATTATATTTAATTATATTTTTTTTCAACAATTCTATTTTCAAAAACAAATCGTAACATACTGTTTATCTTACAAAATAAATTATATATTTTTCGTACTCTTATAACCCCAAATTGATATTATAAGTATTGGTTAGAAGAATCTATCAATGTACAGTACCTATTCCCTTAGATCGATTTTGCAAATCATTTACAATTTATATTATAATAATATATAATATAGAAAAACAAATATTATGAACTAATATAGGTTACATTTTACATTAAATATTAAAAATATTCATTAAATGGAAACGTAAATAAAAATATTAGGAATCACGAACATTATACTTATGCAATTTTAGTTTTCATCAACTGATTTTGAACAAATAAATAGAAAAATAAAAAACAAATGAATCTTTATTACTAATGTATACGTAAGTATATTCCGTAAACTTCATGAACCTCAGAAATATCATAGACTACTATATAAAGATTACAATTGTAAATCATTTTGATAATATTTTTAAAAAAAACTTAAAGCATGGAAATAAATCATACATTTATAAAGTTTCATAAACATAAAAAAAAAGCAACGGAATGATTGTTCATAAAAATGAAATAAAAACATACTACGTAAGTAATTTTTTATTTTTTTTTTTACGTGTTTTAAATTAAAATATATGCTTTTAAATACACTTTTTATTTCAGTTTGTCATCATTTTTTGTATAATTTTTTATTCATGAGAAATAACCATTTATCGATAATTCTTATTTAGGTATTTTCAGAATTCACGTACCAATTGTTTGTATTAGTAGGATTTTTTAACATCTACAACCATTAAAGAAGATATTTACTAACAAAAAAGAAACATTTTAAATTGTACAGATTAGTTTGTTACGATAACATTTTCAAATTGATTAAGCCCTTCATAATTGTCAAAATAAAAACAATTATTAAAAATATTCTGAGTGTTTGAAATTTTTAAAGCCCTTTTTTTCGTGTTTCAAAAACTCGATCGTTTCTAGAGTTTAAATTAACCTTTATAAAAGAACGGATGATTTTAGAAAGAATATTTCAATATTAATTAACAATAATGGCAAAATTAAAATGAAAATAAAAGAAAACCGTTATATTGTAGTAACAGATTTTATTGTTTCATTTTTATTCAAATTTGTTCAACCGCCCATGTAATTAAATCAATAACGCTTAAATACCACGATCTTTTTACGCAGCTCCAGGTCAAAAAAGGGTTTTGAAAATAATATCGCATCGACTCGACGTCTATACGAAAGTTGGCATAATAATTTCTTCTTCTTTTCACGTATTCAAAAGTTATTGAACTCGTAATCCACAATATCTTTCATTTACATATAAATTTTATAATTAATGAAAATATGTTAATGGATGATGTAGTGATTAAAAACGGATCATATTAGTTTTTGGAAAATTCAAATTTATTATTGTCATAACTGTAATGGATTACAGAATAATTTCATTATTTTATCTATTAATTAATAAAATTCTTTATAAATTAAATCAAAATACCAATGACTATCTGCTACCATATTGATGCATGAGTAATTTGAGAATATACTTATTACTAAGTATAGATGCACGAAGAATGGATTTTTTTTATATCGAAGTAGAAAACAGTAATAAAAAAAGTTAATAATCTAAAATAATAGAATATCTATCGGGCAATGCAGGATAATTGAACTAATTCAATATAAAAAATACTAATAAATTTCGCGATTAAGATAAGCCATAATATGTACTTCATAACATTCATCAACTTTAGTGTGTACGGAATAAGAATATCGTCCAAAATCTCATACTGCTGATTGTCAAAAATCTAATTTTCACCCGAGGGTTATCCCGTCTCTATAATTGTTAAAGGTAGTACTGCATTGCAGTCGCTATCGTTCAACACATAGACAAAACTGAACTACAAAAATGATAAAAAATTATATGACTACATTATTATTAATTATTAATTATTAACTACATAGCTGCATTACCAATGTTATTCATTTCTAGTTGCTACGTCTTCGAGTGGAATACACGCTTTGTTACGGTTCGAGCGAATCTCGTAGACGATATTTTTTTAAGAAATATAACTCAATAGTACCCAATATGAGAGCTTTAAGGATTTTCAACGTTTCAAACCAAGAAACTGAGCGGCAAAATATGTGAACATATTATACGCTTTTGCGGGTGACGGGTTACACTAATCATATTATTACTGCGCTTTTCACCTAAGCTCTGAACAAAATAAAAGGTGTGAGAAAGAATCCACGGGACACGTTAAAGATTGAAAACATATTTATTTTCGTTTACTGGATGTTATACCAAGACTGTTTGAATGATACATATGCATTGTCGGCACGCAGTTGTTGAGCATTGATTAATATTATTAACTAATTATCAACAGTCGTAACCGGGCAATCCTGGATTTATTCTTCGAATAGGACTACTAGATACGTCATTCGGGAAACACTATAAGTTATAAAAACTGTAAAGTCGACAAGCTTTACGTTTTTGTTACTGAAAATCAAAAAAAAATTTACATTACATTCGACAAACGTTTTATGTAGACGGAATATTATGCACTCGTACGTCCAAGGATATCATTATATATCGATATAAAAAATAAACATTCAAAGGAATTGTATTCAAAGTAGATATTTTTCGATTTGATTTTATCGACATACCTTAAACGTCTTTTTTGAAAACAAGGGTATTTACCGTAGACGATAAAAAAAAAAAAAAAAAACGGTAGCATAGCCAAACGTCCTAAGTAATCATTTCAAAGTAACGTCGTTACTTTTTTTCCCCGTTAGAAAACGAGCGCTTGGCATCCGTTGTAGATAGGTACCGGCCAATAGACTTTTGCATAATATCATCTAATGAGTGCTGTTTATAATTTACACTATTGTAGACGCGCAATCATGGCGAATTAATGCAGAACAACAAAAAAATAAAATGGCACAATAAATTTTCAGACCTACGGTCGCGGTTAGCGTAGCAACCATAAACTTCTAAGGTATGATATATAAATATGTAATAAAACAGTTGTATAAATGATATCCCTTTTACTCGGTTTTTAATATATTTATTTTGAACATGATCTGTATTTTTGATTAAAAAAAAAAAAAAGAATATCAAATATGTACCTAAATTACATGACTTTTAGAGGACGTTTTTAAACACAGTAGAAAATTAAAATATAAATAAAAAACAGGATTTTTAGTCCTGTGGTATTTGAAATAACAATCATGATATTCTTTAATGATATATAATGCAGAATTATAAAAGCGTGATCGTAAAGTTGAATTAATTCCGCTGTTGCATTATTATTTAATTTAATTAATTTTACAATTCAAATTTGGGAAAGAGATATAACTTACTCCCTATCCTCCGATAATTTATGATCTTATCCGCTCCTGTGCTTAAAACACTTTTTTTAAAAGAGATCTCAATCACCGTGAATCAATTAATTACGAAACGTTAATTATTTATGTACGACTAAATACCACGATTATATTAAAAATAACATGAATTATAGTTTTATTTTTCCAACGTGTAAGCTACAGGACTGAGTGGGTCATGAGTTGACTTCACCGACGATGGTTGTATTTCAGACACATATTCGGGGAAGTACATGATATTATAAATAATAATATTATATAGACTGATACAACAGAAAATCATTAAAAACTAGAATACTTACTAACCGAGTTACAGAAGGGGGCTGTAGTAGGTACAACAGCATTAAACCGTTCCGTCGTCGAAAATAAATTACTTGAGAAGCGACGCCAATTTATTTGCAGGATTATCAATTTTTGCCGCCACCGTCGCGAGACCAATCTGTGTTGGTCATCAATTTTCCGGTCGAAAAACCGTTGGTAACAGGACGGGAAAAACGTATAGTCAAAAGTAGACGCGTTCGTAGTGGTTTTCTACGGATGGATGGAGAATTAGGGATGAGAGGAAGAAAATGTGACCTATACACGTCATTGGTTAATTTGTCCGGTATCGCGTAAATCTACGGTAGCGGTGAAAGCCTAAAGGTATCTATAAAGAGAGAAAGAGAGAAAATGAAGGGGTCGATATCTCTGGCCTAAGTCGAATGACAGTAAAAACCTTCGTATATATGTATATAAATAGTGTATGTCTGTGCGCACGATGTATATACAACGGAAAAGTGTCGGTAGCGGAGGTGAAGTGGTGATGGTGCTGGCTTGCGGGGTGAAGGTGAGCGCGTAGAAAATAATTAAATTCCGGACAAAAGGGTCTCAACACACGGAGTTCAGGGTGGGCGGGGGACATGTCCGTTGTTGACGTAATTTATCAAACGATCTTCCAGTCAGATTTAAACACTTGCCACAGACGAGAGAAGAGTTGCTGATCATATAGGAAATGAAACAATGGATAGCCCAAAAAGAGAGTGAGATAGACAGCGAGCAAGGAGAGAAAAAAACCTCCCCTAACATGGTCTGACAATCACGAGACACGACATCTATACCCAACGACCAATAACATTTACAAATTATATACGTTTGTGAGAATGAATTAATTTTTGCATGTTTTAAAGTGTCAGTAGTAGTAAATACAAAAAATAAAAAATAAAAAATGTAAATGTATTTACATTTTGCCGATACCATTAGGCTATTATCAGAGGCTACCAAGCCATCCGCTTGTACACGGGTTTTCGGTATTACCTAACACACTGTTTTTCAATCTGTATGGATTGTTAATGAGTTCAAATAGTTGGGTAAAATATTTTAAATATTACACTTCCCATCTTGATTTTAAGTAAAATTAATGAATTATTTTTCGCAAATTTGTTTGACTTATCAAAGGGATATAAATTCGGAATTTTGGTTTTTTTTTAAAAAACTCATCGGTTAAAATTTACCATTCACTTTGATGAGTAATTTACCAGAAATTCACACTGATTTCTCTTTGAATCGACTAAAAATAATATGATTTTCAACAGGTATCAATTAAATAATTGGTATTTTTTTTGGTAACTGAAAATTAAAAGTTCGTAAAGGGTGGATGCAACCACAATTGATATCGTTAAACATTATTTTTGAAGAATTCGCATTAGAAATTGAGTTAATAACTTGGATTACCAACATTCAATAGTAAAAAACTGCTGATCCAACACACCATTACCATACTTGGAGAGAAAACGCTTTGTTGCACACTTTTGCTTTTTGATCACTACACTTAAATCTCTTTGTTCATCAAGATATCACGAACAGAAATATCACAAACTAAAGAAAAAAAAATAAGATCGCAAGAAAAGAAGTTTGGAGAACGGCGAGGAAGATTTGTAAACATGATAATTTTCAATTTGAAAAAAAAGTAAACGATTTAGTTCCAACCCCAATATCTATTACATGATAATACTGTGATCTTTGTTGACGGGCGCTTAAGATCAACGGTTTTCAACCTGAAGGTCGCGATCCCCTCAGAAATCGTGAAATATAGTTCGGGGGTCCCCAAAAATAATGAGCAAATGGTTATTAATATCAAAATGCATTAATTTAATCTAATTATTACGTATGTACAATAACATATCGAATAAAATCGCGTGTAGCGTAATCTTATCTGACGAAGGATTATTAAATATAAGCGATTGTCATCGATCATAATTGGGTTGGCATTTAATATCTGGTTATTTTTATAACCGTGCCGTATACGTGTATTCCAATAATTCCAGTCACAAATATAACATCATTCTGTTAGAAAGATAAGTTTTAAAAGTAGCAGTTTATGATTTAAAACCTAATATGAAAACTATAGTTTCAAAAATTCAAGCACAAGTTGCTCATTAAGACAAGAAAATGTTTAACATACATTTACATAATATTTATTTATTTTTCGAATTGTTTTTTTAATTATTTATTTTAATACACGTATTCAAAAAATGTTCTTATTCTATTATCAATTATTCGAAGTGGTCACATTAAAAACAAAGTAAAAATTGGGGGTCGTGATTCAAAAAAGGTTGAAAACCACTGGTTTAAATAGACAAAATGTCCTCGAATAATATTGTAACACTCGAGGTTGGAAATCTGTAATGCTGGAACATGATATTCGTTGTTCATATAAGGATTTTATACGATTGATCAGCGAGTGCTCATAAGATCGTAATCTAATTGTTTATACATTGTTACTACATACCACCAAACGAACAAATACATATAACTTTAATATATTTCGATTTACCTGAAGGTGTTTCGAACTATTTTTATTTATTTTTTTATGACATAATGTTCTACATCTAAATGAAATGCGATCAGCAAATCGTAGAAAATAATATTTTTAACCGTTATTGTTTTATTAGAAATCGGAATCCCGGGTTCGATCGCCATCTATCGCGCAAATGAGTCCACGACCTTTATCGCGAGCACTCATTTGGACGTGGTTTCCCACGAGATGGCGTTAACGTATTCGCGTGTTCGACGCTATTTCTGTGGACAGCACGTACCGAATCCGCACACTGACCTAACCGAAACGATACAGAAAACTCGATTAGCTGCCTAATCTTTTGGATAGAAAACATTAAAGGGTAGAAAAAGAAAATATGAAACGCAGAAATGGAATCTAATAAGCTGTTTGGTACGATAAACGAAGAAAACTTTAGGAGAGAACTGGTCCCATACACGGGAAATAGTAACGAGAGATAACAAACGTTTGGAGATGTATTATCGTGTTACTTCACGGACATTGAAGAATTTAAGAATCGAAATGGTAATTGATGTACGACTGTATTTCATCGTTATTATTAGTCGTGTTACCGAAATAGGAACCGATTATTTTAAAAAAAATGTTATATCGATTGTATGATGTGGCACTTCTTACGACACGGATGATCAATCGTTGAGGGGTCGGGAGGAGATCGTGTGTGTCACGCGTCTGGAGGTCATAGGTCGGCGAGAAAACGCGCGATCGTTGCGATCCGTTCAATGCACGTGGCGTGGCGTCCATTGTCAAGGCCGGGTTACGCGACCGTCTCGTAACAGTAAAACGTTGTCTGACGGCAACGCGCGTTCGCTGCACTCGAAGCGATACGTTGGCGAATGCGTCCACGATGATAATAAATATAAAATTAATTAAATTATTATAATATGTTACATTCAACGTATGCGATGTCGACTGCAACAAGTGTTTTGTCCGTACACTTTACTTGGGCGCGAACCAGCTGACAATAAATCTGCAGTGGCTTACTGTTCCGTCGACGTTTTTTTTCTTTTTTTTTTTTTTTTTAGATAAAATGCACGGTTAAAAAAATTTCGAAGAGTAAGAAGAAGAAAAAAACTTGGCCAATAGCTTTGAAAAATACGTGCCAATAAAAAAGGCCTCTCACGAAATTAGATTTCTTCTTCGCTCTCCCTATCCCTTCGACTTTGCGACGTTGCACGAGTTGTTGTGCGATGGTGGTTCAATGAAAACAACCGGTGAAATCACGTGATTTATGACGCCCGTTCGTCAAAGACATTCGACATTTACGCGTTCTCTGCGTACACTACACACAATGAAAGTTTTTTGAACTTTTCTTGCCGATAAGGCACCTAATCCTTTGCAGGAAAATGTACGATTTCTGTCACAAAATAAAAATAATAAAAATAATTCCTTAATAATTGGTAACGTTTATTTCGATTTTTTTCTAGAAAAATATGTTGTGCTCACGAGGTCCTTTAAAACGCCATTTCTTACTTGTACCGTTCAGTATGTAGATCACGGACGTCAAAAAGTAAAATGAAATTTTAATTCAATCGATGTTCGTATTAGTTTAGTGATAGGTACCAGCGTGATTAAAAATTTTTATTCGTAGTATTTTTACTTTTTATTTGGGCGTTGTATTTCACGAGAACATTATAATCGAAATCTGAATTTTGATCAATTTCACCATTTTCTCGTTCATATTTCACTCATAAGTAATTTTATAGAAAACAATGTTTTTTATTAAAAAAAAAAAAAAAAAAAAAGCGAAAAGTAGCAAATAGGAGGAAACATAAAATCAAGCGAATTGTAAGTAAATTATTTTATAAATATAATGCGCGGCAAGTGCCTACCAACAATATGATGCTTGTTAGCCATTTTAATCAAAGAATGAATAAAAAATAAAATAGATGAACAAATAAATAAATTAAATTTATAAATGGACTGTGTTATGAATATGAGCCCTAATAATAATATATACAAATCTGGAACAGAAACAATACGAATAATAATCTCAATAAAACAAAAGATATATTAATATGGTATGAATAATATTACCTGTTTGGCACATAAAAATAATGTAAATAATAAACAATACAATCATTTAATTCACCTACAACGGCACACCGCAATTTTACTTAGTTTAGGTAATAAAATGATTTAAATTTCCTACAACGGCAAGACCCGTTGGCCTTTACGCAATGAAAACAGGTATGGTCGATCAATTCTTACATTTGACTTTGTTCTATGGCGGATTTGACATCGTACGCGACTGCACCGAGGATGCAAGTGATACAAAACAACAAATACAAAAATATCACAGCATCGGCGTGCATGCGAACACTGAACGCGGTCGAAGAACGATAAGTCTACAGCGCCGGACGACGAATGAAAACCACGACATTCACAATGGCTGTTGGACTATCATGGAACACGATAACTTTAAATGGAAGGCAATGTAATTGCGCAGAACGACACTTCGCAAACAGCCGACAAGAAGGACACGAAAACAGAAAACGTGGCTTTAACAAGATGGCCGTTGACCCGTGAAATCGGACATGCTCACAAGAAGACAGACGAGACGGGAAAAACGATGGTGCCGACGACATTCACCAAAGAAAGCCACGACCGTCGGACACCATATTGACGATAAAACGAGTCTGTGCCATCTTGCTAAAACTGAAACACGAGACAATTTGTGGAGCTGGGAACATGACTTGGAAATTACGCGAAACGTAACCGAAAAAAACTCGAAAACGTGAAATAACGAACACATTCACGCGAGATGATAACAATTCAATAGTACCTACTGGCAAAAACGGGAAGTATCAAAAAAATCAAATCACGAGTATGATTCAAACGAAACCGTGTTTGCAATATATTTTAATAAAGGGGAAAAAAATTAAACCACACAATGAATAATCACTCGTACCTCAAATGTTCAACGTTCAAACGTTCCAGATGCGTGTGTATGTATCGTATTATGATGGCCATTTCGATAGGCTATTTTTAAAACGGTTATACTTCTGACATCAAACGAATAATGTTATGAATAACTTGTACTCAACACATGTGTACACTACGACTGTGTTTAAATATAATACAATAATATAGTGATGCATTGATTTGCACGGATGAAATCTCATTTCACCGATCATCATGAATCATATCTATCGTGTTTGATTTGTACATTCCATTGTATTATACTGTGCATTAAATGATATGGATTATTATTCATGTACGTAACACTCGTCATCGTGTGTTTAAGACGCGTAATACCGTACATGATGTAGCACGCATGGCAACAGTACATAACAATATAGGATGCGATTAGATAAATTATATTTCAAATCAAAACATTGAACTACTGTTATTGTATCTTGTCGTCGGTGTACTGTATTTGATTATCTAATGTAAAATCATGTACACGACATAGCGTAACGTGGTACTAAACGACACCGTATTATTTAAAAATATGATATGTTTTTAAAATAACATTTCTATACCTACCTTTTTTGGTGTTAAACTTTAAATTTGATGCGAGCGTTAAAATTAATTTAACATAAATTATCAATTCAACACAAGGAGCCTTGAAAGAGACATAAATGTATTACTCGATTACTGGCGATAGCGAGATAATAATAATAATAATAAATACTTTTCAAATATTACCTCGTTAAGATCTCAAAGGGATTTGGTAATTAATTGATAGGCTTTGGCTTTTTTTTTTTTTTTTATCGTAATTCAATGTTCTGATTGTAAATACAAATAAAATACAATTGATATACTATCTCTCGTTTTCATTTTTAATTGTACAAAAACTGACGTTTTATATATTTCAATAACCTATGTAAATTGTATAATAGTCTTAACAATAGACTCTTTAATTTCTTTGCAAATAAAAAACTTGGAAAAAATTTTTCTTTTTTATTCAATCTCTAAACAGTCATCAGGAACTATGGATCAGACTACTCAAATGGATTTGAATATCGACATAAAAGAAATTTCACGATAGCACATTAAAAGATTTTTATAAAAAACTATAGTTACAATAGTATTCATATACACGGAAAAGTTTTGGAATCAAATATTTCAGTAACTTTAAAATTTCACCCCATCAAACTATTGAAGATTTAATTTTAAAACAGAAATAGAACATTATTGTTTTGTTTGTTATATCATAATATTCATAGCATTACATTATAACATAAGCAGGTATCATAAATAAACTTCAGATTTACCATATCCAAACAAAGTCTTACGAAAAATGTATACATTTTTAATCATTTATTATGGAGTTTAATGTTGTTTACAATGCGTAAATATTGATCATACGTGTTTATTATAAATTTAAGACATAGATGTATCAGTATTGCCTATGCAAACCGCCGTGTTAAAATTAGATTATAGTTGTAACGTTTGTATATATATATTGTATACAAGTGGTTTTCAACCTTTTTCGGACCGTGACCTCCCCATTTTTTATTTTTGTATAGTGCGATCCTCCAACAAAAAAAAAAATTGTTTTATTCATCAAAATTTGATTTAATTACCGATAAAATATTTAAATGATAAACAATTTTGATTAATTAACACTTAAAAATTTCACAAAATAAATAATTTACTTTGTTTTTTTAAATAATATGAAAAATAATTTTATCCATTATTTTTGGTGAACCCCGAACCTATGATTCGCGACTCCCTTGGGGTCACGACCCATTGTTATATACAATTTAAATATATATATATCACTCACACACTACACGTAAATAACAAAAAACGTATGAAGTTGAAATTTTACATAGAATACGTTTATAATATAAGTGTGCAAGGAGTAGGTATAAAAAGAGATTTTTCAAAAATCACATTTTTAGAAAACTAAACAGTTTTTTCTAGCATGTACACACTTTTTCACTTTTTGGTTACACAGGAAATATTTTAATTTATTTAAAATATATAATTTTTTATAGATTAAAATTCATATAGAAAAAATATATTAGATAAAATAACTATAAAATAATTTCATTAAATTATGTAACGAATACGCACTATTTTCAACCTAAAATGTCTCTGTTTATTAATTTTTAAAAACCCCAAATAATAGAATATCTTTCAGGTGAATACAGATAAAGTCTATAGTATTATATTTTTTGCCGTAAAATTTTGTTATTCTTACACTAAAATTACACTTAAACAATTTTATTATTTCTTGAGGTTTTCTGAGAACATAATATAAAATTGAATAATGCAAGATTAATAAATAAACCTTTTTGCGATGTACAATTATTTAATTATATTAGACAGCTGTTATCTCTTTAATACTACTACGGTCGTTTCACTAATGAATTTCAGTTGCAAACACATAAATGGCGGCGGGAATTTATAAATGCATCAGCTGAAAAATATTTACTTTTAAATATACTCGTATTGTATTATCCAAATAAGAGTAATTTTTATTCTGCTCTGTAGTCCGGTCTAAATAAATACATATTAGATTTACTAAGATTTTATAGGGTATAATATTTATATTATTATCGAAAAATTTCATTTCATTAACGTAAAGCTACATAGAATTTCACTTTGGTCGATTAAATAATGATCATAAAAGGTTCTTAATTCGTAATTCGTATTAACTAAATAGTCATGAAGATTCAATTTTGGATTTAAAATTCAAATTTAAGGAAATAATTATGCAATTAACATTAAAAATTAACTTTTTACGATTAACAATTTAAAAATGAATAAGTAATTTTAGTAAAAAAATTGATATTGAATTTTTTGGGAATTGTGCTTTAACATTTTTAACATTCATCGAATATTTAAATAGAAAACTTGTATCATGCTTCTTATTTCTATTATCTTTTTCGTGTTATTTGCAGCTTAATTCTACTGATATTATTTTCAATATAATATTCAGCTTTGTATTTAATATAAATAATAAGTATAATATGAAATGCAGTAATGCAGTACCTTGCAGCAAAAAATTATTTAAGATATTTTATGTTCGGTTTTCTGGTACATCTGGTAAATCTTGTAGCTTCAGTTTTGAATTGTATATAAAAAATAACAAAAATAAGTGATTTTAAAAAAAAAAAAAAAGTCATACTAAAGACGTACTATTTTGGCTAACCAACGCAATAACTGAGCCAAATAAGTATTTGTATGAACAATAATGCGTTTGTATGTGGGATGTGATTTTTCGTCTCGACAGTAAATGTACACGTAAAAAAGGGGTTTAAAAATGGCATGTACGCCAGTGGTGATTATGGTACGGTTATACGATGTACATATATAAACGTTAAAAACAAACTTATCATTATATTCAAAACGTGGTCGAATGGAGGGGATAACCCTTTTTGTTCAAATGGGAATCCCAGTAGGATCATATAAACAAAGACGTAATAATAATTACGGTTTTTACCCACTTAACTCCGGCCAGTCTTCTCTTTGGGGGGGGGGGGGATCACGTGGTTTTTAAAAAAACAACAAATTCCCTATATGGTATTTTATATACGGCACGCGATACCATATCATTAGTGAATAACGAGTAACAGACGCATTCATGCAAACTAAGCTTCTGAAAAATCTACGGCTTATGGTTTTTATTTTAGGAGATTAGCCCACTGGTATGGCCACCTCTTACACGGGAATTGTTACTAGTGACTAATCACCGTCAATAACATTTGAATTTCCGACAGTTCAGCGGATTTATTAATCGGATAGATTAACTAAACCAAACCCAGAGTTTATAATCGTAAAAAGGACATGGTAATAAGTATTTTCATGTATAATCTGACCATTGTTTTTTTATGTATTTAATCACATCAAAAAAATATTTTCTGGATACTACTGTGGAGGGGTTTTTATATTTTTTGTAAAATATTATACCATAATGAGCGTTGACGTTAATTATATTCAATAAAACGAATTGTTAATAGACAAACCGGAGTAGTCGAACAGAATCAGTATAACAACACTTTATATTCCCCTAAACCTATGATCATATAATTTTTCTGTCAGCGATCGAAATTGTTGCACACGTTACTCATCATAATAAAATAATGTTTTACCGACGAAACGCAAAATGTGTTTGAAATATTCGTTTTGATTCCGTTACGTTACACTGTAGCAACGTCGACTTCGAAAATGAACTGTTATTTGAAGTGCAAAAAAATCAAAAATATGCGTGGGCATACATTTCAAGTTCGTTCGGAAATATTTTTCAATGTGTTCACTCCGACGAAAAAGCTCGGCCAGAGTGTGTATGTAAGGAGCCCAAAGAGCCGTTTATACGTGACCGTCATATCAATAAGCTAAGAACTGTAACGTACATAGCACACACGCCGTAACATCATTACGTTATACATATTTAGGTATATTAAAATGTAAATTGAGCATTTGAATAGTATTTTTGGAATTTAGACTATCTATGCTCTACGCATTACACTTTGTACTCGTAGAGAAACATTTCTGAATACAAAATATTTCAAGTGTTTCATCACATCCCACATAAAAAAAAAAATTGTAATTTTATGGTTGTAGTTGGTTTGCATTTATGGACATTTATATACACATATATTGTTATTAGACATGACTTTTTATAAATAATCAGGACTTTTTGAAAGATTTTTCAGCGAGTATTATATTCATAGTGATTAAATCGTCTGTATAGCTACATCATAGTATTATAAGTTATATTAAACGAAATTAACCGACGAAAAAAATTAAATAAAAACGTTTTCATTTAAATTATTCGCATTCATATTTAAAATATTTAAAAACGTTTTAGAAAATGATACTCGAATTCCAATTTCTATAATGAATTTGATGTTTGCTCTGGAATACTACTCGTCAAATGCGTGTGTAAAGTATGCATATATATAATAATGTACGCATCGATATGACAATATATTATCGAAGAACGTACAATATTCATGAGAGTTATTGATTTAATCAAATCCATGGTTTTAAAAATAATTATTATTTTATTATTATTATTATTGTCAACGTTATTATTACTCCGACATACATATCATACCATCCATTCTTGCGTGAGAAAAAATACCACAATGTCTAACACAAAACAATGATTTTTTTCTTTTGAATCAATAAATTGAGATTCCGATCAGTTTCTGATCGGTTTTTAGTTTTTGTTTCTATGTTCAAAATATATTGCTTCGATAAACATGTAAAGTTTCATGGTTACAATAGTATATGATATAAAATAAAATAATAAAATAAACGTTTTTATTTAAATTTTTTAAATTATTATGATCACCAATAATAAATTACTAGTGGGTTAGGTACTAACATAGTACCTGTATGAATCAAAACGTCTATACGTACGTAAATCAGTATCGTCTGTGTGTGTTAATAAATATTTATAAACAGATGTTATGACATAGTTACATTGAGAAATTGCGGAATCCTACATATACGTTAACAGAATAAATACGAAATTTGCGGAATTGTTTATGTAAACGAATAGGTATGGAAATATATACATATCAAAAATTTTCAACAAATATCGGCGAATTTCGTTCTTCACCGATAAGTCTCGTCGTATCAAATGTTCAAAACTTAATTCGAGGAAATTCCGACCAATTAGATATAATTTTGAGTAACCCAAACTTTGTAGTCCTTCTTAACGTGTTTACATACGCAATTCAAACGAAACGAATGGTGAAATTTGTTAAAATATACACACACGCAATTTACGAAACGTTGACATTTTCATTTAGTTACAAGTATTGAATTCCAAATAATAATTGGAAATCACGATAGAAACGATAGAGCGAACGTAAAAGTTAAATAAAGAATAAATTCATCAAAATACTAATTATAGTTTATTATTTTAAAGATCTGTAAATCGTGCATACCACTGATGACGTCAAGAATTTTATCAAAATGAACATACTTTTTCAAAATTTAAGTAGAAGTATTAGAATACACTATTAGAAAATTATTTTTTAGATTAACATATTTCATAAACTTATATTTCGGTTGCATGTGCTTGAAAGTATAAAATATAAAAAAAAAAAAAAATCAAAGAACTATTACATCAAAATTCACAAAGATTGATACGTTGAATTAGTTTTTATACAAAAATATTTATATAATTATCAATGATTTTTATGCACTTAAATGAAGGACCCTCATACATATTATTTCAATATAATTACAGCCCATTATATCTAGTCTGTCGGCAATAGAATTACATTTATTTTATTAAATAATTAAAATAATGAAAAACAAAATTGTCTTTACTACATTTCGTTCTTAATATCCACCAAAAGTTATTAAACTATTAATAGTGTCATTTTAGAATAGTAAATACATTTTATTTCAATATTTTCTATGAATATAGCATATCGAATTACATTTTTAAGGGCTTTTTCATTTCGTATAAAAAACAATATTTATTAAATTTCAAAAGTATTTTTCTTGAATATTATATTTAACGATACTATGTGTAGTTATTTATTACAATAAATTATGAATGTTATTCGCTTTGATGGAACAAAATGAAACGACTTTCATTGAACGAACTAAGGAATGTGGTCACGTCGACAAGAATAATTTATTAATATACACGGTATAGGTCGTAAAAATGCTTACACATGGATAACTAAACAAAAATAGTCATAAACTTACGACCTTTCGTCCATTGCAAATCGCAACCATCAACATCAGTTTCAGTAAAACACGAAAAGTATCAAAGATTCGAACACTATCGATTAATACATTTCACTCACCCTTTTTCACTCTCACTGACATCATTAAAATGTCACCAGAAATTATATTAAATATATGTGCATGTTGAAAATTACAAAAAAAAAAAAAAAAAAAAAAACCTGTAATAAACGAGTGTTTCCTTGTAGGTACTGTATTGCCTTATGCTTTTTTCACTTGTAAAATATTATCTTGAACTAATAATGTTTTGCTACAAACATAGATTTCATATCATTTTTGTTTTACATAATTTCATTACTTTTAATACGTTTATACTACTCAATTAATTTCTTAACAACAAAATTGTAATATTGCAAACAACCAACAACCACCATTAGAAAAGATACTAGTTCGTATTTACAAAAACACCTTTGGGTGGGTAGAACATGATTACGTACATTTGTAGACGGTTAACAAAAAGGTAGGGAAGAAAACTAAATAAACAAGATTGCGTATAAAATTGTATGTAACGTTGTCAAATTTACTAATTTCACCGTATTATATCTAATA
The DNA here is from genome assembly GCF_003268045.1 of Sipha flava. Taxonomy (NCBI): domain Eukaryota; kingdom Metazoa; phylum Arthropoda; class Insecta; order Hemiptera; family Aphididae; genus Sipha; species Sipha flava. The sequence goes on from NW_020272834.1 coordinate 750,325, forward strand.
AATAATAATAAATATATAAATACATATAATATAAATAGAATACATATAATACATATAAATACATATACAGTTCTATAATAGTTCATATAAAAAAAATAATAATAAAATAATATGAGGATAGATAAAAAAAGAACGGTAATTAATAAATAAAAAAAATCGACAATTTTTATTTGAATAAAATTATTGTTAATGAATTATTTGAAAATGCTTAAATTTGGATTCTTTGACATCTATTACTTACTAATTTTACTGAAACTCAGAAAATACCATATAATATAACGGAAATAACGAAGTTTCATTATATCTAATACATTTGATATCATTAACAATAAACATAGGTAATAAAAAGAATAAAACACAAAGTATTTATTGACTTTTTTAAGTTCTCTCATATAGGCATGTAGTATTCACCAATATCGATATGAAAATTGGCATCAAAATTTAAAACTTCGTACGTAATTGGTGTAATTAAAAATCAGGTAAAATCGTACGGAACCGTGTAGCTTAAAAAGTAACGAACGTACGCAATCGTGTTTTACCATTTGGGTATTATGTCAAATATTTTGTATAAATAGACGGACCATCCAATACTAATTATACATAATTTGACTTCACTATTGAGTAGATCTGTAGAGTTGATCACTACTATTTATATCAACTTATCGGTCTAGCAGTAGGTTTGTCTCGGTTTATAAATAAAACACTTACTTTTAAATCGTCTTTTTTATTTTCAACAATTTACCTAACTTGTGTTTAATGCATTCAGTTATCAGAACTGACATTATGCTTTCCGTTTCTTTTGACGTTCATTTTACAACTGTTATCGTGCAAATTATAAATATTTTATATTAAAAATGATATTTCAATTCAAAAACTTCGAAGACATTTGATGATCTATCGATTATATTAAAATATATGTATAGTATCACCCGTACATTAATAGAGCATAACTAGCGGCTGACGACTAATAATTATAAATAACAATATGAAAGAAAAGTAATATAATATAAAGTGATGTAGTCTCAACGCTTTGGATATATTTCAGTAGTAATACTACAGTATAATAGAGTAGTCTTTCACCAACGTGAATCAAATTATATTTATGCACCCAATCAATAAACGAACAATAAATTTTCTATAAGAGATAAGAAATAATATAGATCAGTATTATATGTACAATAAAGCAATGTTATTCATAAAACTACTGCCAATACATGTTCTGAATGAAAATACGTTCCATTTATTTACCCCATAATAGAATATTATTCGAATAATTGGACGAATCCGGGTGAGTCAATTAGTACAGATATGTGTGTGTGTGTGTGTAATTGATAATGAGAAATTTTGTTATAGTACGCCCCAGTAACTATTTATCTAATGGTCATCGGTTTTTCTTCTTAGCCAAAGAGAACATCGTAAGGCTGCTTTCGGGTGCAAATTCTACGGTAGACCCGATACAAAGATTCTCGATGTCGTTTTTATAAAAAATATAACACAAGTCGAAATGAATGTGTTTTTTTATTTTAGTTATTCGTTATGATTGGGTTTGCTTTTCATTATTCTCGATTGTGCTAAACAATTTTAATAATAATTTGTCGCAAAATGCCCAAAAGGAGAAACATGAACCGTGCCAAGACGATGCACTCAATCAGCAATAATATAATATATACAAAATAATATATAATTATCAAAATGCTAACAGCAACAACAACGAAAATGACAATAAACCAAAGTTTAATTTGAAACAAACTATTACAAACTGTGTGGATTATGGTATGCTCCGTTCCGAGTGCTCATTGTTTTGGTTAATAACATCGTTCCTAAGTAGTTAGTCGATGAAAAATCAAAACGCAACACAATTCGTTTTCGACGGAAAATATTTATCGTTGTTCGGTATAAACTCGGTTCAACATCGACCGTAAATACAACGCATCAATAGCGTGACGGATGTTGGCCCGAAAGAGTGCAACAAGATTCGCGGACAAATACCGATAACAATGTGCCGAGAGCAGATATCGCGGGAAAAGAGATGGGACGGAGAGTTAGTTGACCGGTGGCTGAATGTTCCGACGGGTGTACGGAACGAAATCCAAAAGCGCAACATAATAGCAGTACAATTACACGGGGGCAAACGCAAACGCGCTCGTAAATATGTATACGATGCGACTGCGACTCCAATTGCAGTAAACTGCACGTGTACAATAATAGTCGATAATAATAATAATAATAATAATAAGCTACAACGGTCTCGCGCGCGCGGCCGAAACCGAACAGACATCAAACGGTCGCCATGGAGACGGCGTGTAGGTAAACTTCGGCGTGGCACGAGCTCGCGTTACAATAATACACCGGCCGCGTGCGCGATCACGTCGTCGAGTACGACTCGTTACGAGGAAAACGTGATCCGTTGCAACGGTCAGTGAACGCGATCCTATCGCGAAATCCTGTGCGCGTGATTTATTCGTGTCGTAGAACAGGGGTGGCCAACCCAAATGATCTTGCTGGCCACTTCGGAAATACGTTATGACAGTGGTTATCAACCTTTTTCGGATCGCGATCCCCCATTTTTTATATTTTTGGAATTCGACCTCTTCAAAAAAATATTTCGTTTTATTCATCAATATTTGATTAAATTACCGATAAAATATTTACACGATAAAAGATTTTGATTAGTTTACCCGTAAAAATTTCACAAAATAGATAATTAACTTTATATTATTTTTAAATAATATAAAAAAATCATTTTATCTATTATTTTTAGCAACTCTCAAACCTTTGATTCATGACCCTCTTGAGGGGTAAGCCACAATATAAAAAAAATTTGAAGTAAAAATATAAAACAGAATTAATTATTATCATAAAATAAGTTTCGGTGTATTAATTATTTGAAATAAACACAGTGAATTATTATTGTTTATTTTCTGAATCCAATTCTTTCGAAACTCTAAATTATCGGTGCGAAAGCGCATGTGATCGAATGTAATTCACTGTTTTTATTAGTGATGGGAATAACCGAATCATTTTATTATTATTTTTCGATTTTTAAAATAATACAATGGTTTTAATAATCCAAATAATGGTACCAGACATATTTATCAAAAGCAAATTAATTAAATTATTCAAAAAAATTGTATATTTTACTCATTGCCCATTGGATACTAAATTAAGAAGTCGACCGTCCATCAATATTGTACTATTATTTATTTTATTTTTAATTATTGGTATACTTTCCGGTATCGGTAATCGCCACACTAATTGGTTTAATACGTATAAATATTTGGATTGAAAATACATTTTTCACTTTCACGCTTACAGATAATCATTTGATTATTCATATAACCAGTTCAAGCAGTTGAATCGTGAATCATTCGATTATTCGACTATTTTGAATTATTATTATTATTCGATTATTAAAATCATTCGATTATTCCCATTACTAGTTTCTATGACTGCATGCATAACATGGTTCATCGACAATACTTGGGAACAAAGATTTTGTTGATGAATCAATTTGTTGCGATTACGTTGTTAATAATATGGATTTTGCGTTTCAGAATATTTTATTGGGACAAAAATACATTTTTTTTGTTTATGATTAATAAATCTCGTGGCCCGCAAACTTTCCAAGGCGGGTCATCCCTGTTGTAAAATATACACGATGTAGAAAAGACCGCTGTGAATTCGACCATTTATTGTAATACTGTACTATGATTTTTTTTTTCGTCGTCACAAACAGGTTTACTCGACGAATATTTCACTGTGCATTAATTAAAATCATATATCACATGCTGTAAAGAATGTAGACTCCAGGGGGAAAACAATCGATTACGGCCATAGGCGTGCGCACGGGGATGCCGGGTGTGTCGAGCACCACCGAAATGTTCTACACGGGGCCCTTAAGTCTGAGACTATAAAGGGCCCGTATTTTAACCGACATGGCTCAAATTAAATGTAATTTATTGTATATCATTTGGTAAAAAGTAAACGATGTTTCGCAATAGAACCAATAAAACAAAATTTCCTAAATTTTCGTGCACACATTTTTTATGATAATATAACAGCTATAATTGACAATTACAAATCATAAATAGATTAAGCTATCCAAGAAAAATATATGAGAAAACATGTTCGTTGGGACTAATATACCACAATATTCAATATAAAATGTTTATTTCATTATTTATATATTTTGATTTATTAAATATATCTACGCGTTTTGTTAAAATAGGACTCAAAAGTATTGTAGGCACCCCTTGACATACAGGTCTATGCGCGCCTATGACTACTGGTCGAACGCAAAAAGGATGTTGAAATGTAAAGAAAAATCCGTTAAATCGTTAAGGACCCGGCGTACGAGTAAATTATTCTTTGAACATGGCAACAGGCCTGGTTGGATGTACAGATGAATCTAAAATTCATTTTCTTAGGTAGTACGAGAGGAAGTAGACGATAACAAAGAAAATAGTTGTTAATCCATCTATACGTGTAAGTAAAACGAACAATTTGGAAGGGTAAAGCAGCTTTATTATTGCGATTTTGTAGTATTTATTTATAGTGTAATGTTACCTGTCACGAACTTCGCGTCGGAAAATTCGTCGGCAGCCACAAACTTCCACAGTACTACGCCGATGATCAATATCCACCTGAAACTAGAAGCGTATTATATAGTTAGTAAAATGACAATATTAGATTTAGGTAAACATATTTTTCACGAAATACCATGTAAAATTATATTAAAAAAATTTGGTATTGCAAACGTATTATTATTATATTATTGTTTTAAGCTAATCCACTAAATTCTTAATCGGTTCCGTGATGTGTGTATGTTTAAAATGAATCCGATCAAAAAGAAGGGTGGTCGGTAATTGGACCACATTTTATGTATCTGCTTCGTATAAAATATTTTTTTACATTTTACTACCCGGAGATTGGGCCATAAATTAACAGCATAAAAATTTATGAATATACAACATTTATTAACTAATAATTATTTTTATAATGCATAAAATACAATATTTTTTTTATTTTTTTTTTTTAATAATATTACACGCAGGATTCACAAATTTAATACCTGTCTTCCTTCTTAATTTCCTTTACTGAATTCACCAGATTCTGAATTTGAATTGTAAAATCATCAAATTGTTTACTCATAAAGTTGATTGAGTTTGTAAGATCCACTAATTGCTCTTTAGAGACAACATTACGATCTTCCATTGTTGGTAAAGTCTTTATATTTTTATTAATAACTACTATTGTCGAAGAGCCTCCTTTACATTTAAAGCAGCTCCAGGACTTTTTCCTAATGTCGGAGTAGTTTCTAAAACATTTTTCTTTAATTCCCACATGAGTAAAATGTAAAAGCACCACACACTTTGAGTATTTTATATCGTCATTGTCGATGATTTCCTCATTACAAATATAACATAACTACATATGAAATAAAACTGATGGGTAATTCCTATTACCGATATGCAGTTGGTACACAACTAGAAACGACTTGTAGGTGATTTAATTTATGGATAAGCGACTGGCACACGATTAAATACGACTTTCCCTACTGAACATGAAATGATAACTGATGATAATTGTTATTTAATTTCAATCGCATGTTCTAAAATGGGGAAAATATAAAATATGATTAGCCGGGGAGAAGTAGTGCAAGCAGTGGCCCTCTTCCGATTCACGATTCAACTCGGACAAAAATATTTACTGTGTGAAGTATTTTGTTGTAACAAAATAAAATATCTAAAATTTATCGGTAAGACTTATTTTTTAAAATGTTTAATACTTGAACTTGAGTAACGTGTGTATGAAACAAATACGACTTATATATTATACTTAATAAAATAATAACTTTATTTAATAATAATATGTATTATAAACATTATGTGTAATAAATTGCACATCGCATTATAAAGATGTTCATAACCTCCTGTAGACATCAATTCCACCTAGTGTGATCGAAAATATTGAAAAAACGATTGAACACATTTCATGTTTTTTTTTTTTCTTAATGATATAGTTTGTATCAAATAACATATTATTTTAACCAATATATACTTTACTTAAAAAATGAGATTAAATCTGACCAAAAATTTTGATTAATTTTTTTTCACAATAAAATCATCCTTTGTGTTATAGTCTATGATAGTTTATGTAACGGAAATAAAACCATTACAACCCATAAAGTATTGAAAACGTTATTCAATGATGTTTTAACTTAAGAATGTATTCCACTTGAGTTAATATTGAAATACCGTTTTATTTTTACATAAGCCATATCAAACGATAGTTATAATAAGGAAACGGATGTTAATTTTCTAAATAAATGAAAAATAAGCATTCACTCATGCGATATAAAATATGAAAATATACATCAATAAAAATTAACAAAAAATAAACGTAAAATTATTTATTTATTATTTTATTGGTTAAAAATGTGTAAATTAAATAAAAGGTACTTAAAATTAAATTATGTCAAATTTAGAAATATTTTTAAACTGTTTGAAAAAAATGTTCATACTTAAATATTAGAAGCAATTAAGTATTAAAAAATCTTACTAAACAAACGGACAAGTATCATTTATGCAGGTTTTTCTCGTTTTGTAAAAATAATCGTCATATATTATCTGTTCGGAATATTTGACTAAATATATTACGAAAAACCTTAAATATGCACAAAAAAAAATACACATAAAAGCAAGGCAAATATAAAAATACGATCAAGTAAGTAAAAATCTAACAAATATGCAAAAACTAATTCAAAATTAAATTGGTTAACTGAGTTATTCAAGTAACGAATCACATTTCTATCCTGCTCCGCATTAATTGGGATTTTATAGAAAAACGTGATAAGTGAACATTCACCTCCTAGTTATAATTCATTATATTTCGATGAATTTACGATATAAGTATTTGAAATGCAGGAGTGAACCTAATGAAAAATCGAAGAAAATTACTGTTATATCTGTTATTGTAACTATAGGGATTTATTTATCGCTTCATCTATATTTTATAATTTATTTATCTATACAAAATCTGTTATATTTATGTCATAAGCCATTTAAGAAGTAACAAAAATATAAGGTATAAAATTATTAATCGTATAAATGTTTATTTTTACATAAGAGTATTTTAATAGGATCTCTACCAATATAATCTATCGCTGACATAGAAGTATTCGGTCAAAAAACAAATTAAAAGCATCTATGGCAAATATTAAGACTCAACAAAATATTAATTACTTTAATGACAATCATGTACAATCTGTTCACAATTTAAATGATCTTAATAGTTTAAATAAAATAAAAATAAATATATGGAAGTATATTGTTCAAATGGCATGGATAAGTGATTGCCAGTTGAAAAAAAATCGAAATGCAATAAATATAATAAAAAATTAATAATGAGGAACTTATTGATCAGTTTTATTATTGTGAAAAGGGATTTATATTTGATATCAATATATGTAACAAATAAAGTAAATCATTACTTGCAAGTGAAGCGATCACATTTTTAATATATATATTTAGATGATTGATACTATATAGTATAGCATTTTCTGAATTAGGCTGATGTACAGTAATACAATATTAGATAAAGCACTATCAACATGTATCTTAACTTAGCGGATAATTTGCACATCAACCTTTTTGGTTGAACACGATAAATATTGTAATTTTATTTCGTGTTCTGAATGAAACGAGATTTTAAATAATCCGAATTTTTATTGAAACAAATAAATTATTTTTTGAGTTTTAAAATATAAACGGAAGGGACTTAGGACATATACTTTCAATTTTAATTTAATTAAACCAAAATCTAAAATTATAAGATATAAAATATTAGTTCACAAAACGTACCCATTAGATTTTGGTGCTTATAAAATGTAAACAATGCTCTGTGAGGTAAATTGTAGAAGTAATTTTATCCTAAAGCATAATCAATTCATTTTGATAGTAGTATTTATATTATCCGATGCGATCAGGGCATAAGTTTTTATGAAAGAAAAAACTATAACAATGCCCTTTGGTGTTGAATTGTTAAAAGCTGAAACAACATATTTATTATATTACACTTAGTGATGAAAATATTCAACCTGTATTGTTCCCCCTCCCTAATTGAAATATCAAGAATATTCAATATTGAAAATGTTTTATAGCAATAAATAAAACAATATTGTAAAATACAGTATAATAATGCGGTGAGTCTCAAACTGTATTTCACTGTAAAGAGATAAAACGCAATACAATATTTTATTGCATAGCATATCCTGGATACTCACTTGTTAATGCAATAATAATGAGAGCCTAGGAAATTGTATTTTTAAACGGCCATAAAGCATTGTTACTGTTGTTTTATAGAAGTTGCTTCCAATAATTTTAAAATAAAACTATAAATATTTTCTACACATCATCATTTTAATTATTAGTTGGAGTGTTTAATTAAAGCACATTTTATTGAAAAAATAAACGTTTTTCACAGAAATAAATAACCGACCACGACCAGTAAACCACGTAGTCCGCATTATTATGTAAGTGTTATTCAATTTAATTATTACAAATAATAAATTTCGATTTGAATTTTTTTTTATAATTATATAATTATATTTTTATGCGATATTTAATAATTTCAAAGACGTAAATACATTTTTTAACATGTATTTTTTCATATTTATGGGAAAATTAATTAAATTAGGTGTTCTTAGCACTAGTAAGATGGAGTTGAAAATCAAAACAATCTTACAACATTGGACTATTGAATAATCGCACACAAATTAAAATTTCAAGTATTTGACTGCAGTTCTATTTATGAGAGTTGATTGCCAACAAATATTATCTACTAAACAGGTTCTATGTATGCATATTCAGAAAGATTATGAACGATATTAGTATATTTTCAATTGCAATTCAGATTCTTATCATGAGCATTTGCATGTTTTACTATTGTATTCAATTATATTTTATGTGTTTTGCGATATAATGTAAAATGTTTCAGAGACTCCAAAAAACCAGGTTTCATGAAGAGATTTTTATTTTTTTTTATCTCAGAACTAGACATAATACATAATTTTAGAGTGAGGAATATTTATATTTACAGGGGAAAATGTTGACAATTTGTAAATAAACTCAAACCACAAAACTCAATTCCAGGGATTTTTTTGAACGGTAACTAAGCTATTTAGTTCAACGGTAAAATATTAATTAATACCAAAAGTATGTAAGATAAAAATACAATTAATTAAGAAGAAGTGTTCGTGTACAGATTTTTTTTTTTTACCCAAAAGGTTTATGCGATTCTACTGTCTCATTAAAAATATTTATTTTAAATAATATGATTGACAACGTAAAATGAACTACTTCAGTCAGTAAGAATACCAATCGATCCTATGTTCATCCCGAGCCTTTTTATTTATTTATTTTTTTTTTTTTTTTGTTTGTACATGACATTCATATAGCACAAACTTTAGCAATATAGACTATTATTTACATAAAGTAAATGTGTGCATAATAAACAGCATTACTCGTGAATAGATTGCATAGACGTCTTCTGAAAAAATTTTTACAGCTGGATATGTGCTTTGAGCGTATAAATAATTAAACGTTCAATAATCTTGAAACATTTTCAAAGCTATAAAAGTTCACTAGAAGAAAATAAAGAAAAAATAAGAAAAGTTTAGTACTAATAGAAAATAAATTACTATAAAATAGGACGGACGTGTGTTAGCACGGTCGACGGATTAATATTTTAATTTCAAAACCAAAATATGATGATGTTCAAAAATGTATGAACAGTGCACGCTACACACGGATTATTACACTCGTGTTTTTTTCTTATGAACTTTGTTTTATTATTTATGTTGTAAGATGTATTATGAACCCTTGTACAAGTGTAGATAGCAATAAATGTTTAAACAAAATGTTTATTTACGTTCATTTTATTGAACAAGTGTGCTTTTTAATTAAATAATGTTGCAGCGTAATTATATGTCATTGCGTACTAAAAATAATACCGTGGATATTAATTTCAAAATAAATTGGGAATGGTCCGTTATATATATGATGGTATAATTATTTCGAATGATGAAATCGGTTGGGTGATCAACGGAATCTAGGATATCACTGTTGAATGAATAAACTGTTGGGGGAAAAAAGGCGTATCTGATTCAAAATAATTCGATATTCTTTGATTATTGAAAAAGAGAGGGAAAAAATAAAAATAAAGTTATTTATTTGTTTGTCAATCATTTGGAAAGGTCGTGAACGATACGGGGTGTTCCGAGTTTAAAAAGTAAATTGAAAAACGAGCCATCCCCCTTAGCCATGTCGATGACAGCGTATGCTAACATGCGCGCAATATGACGAGAACAAACACAACTTTTAACCTACTTCAAAACAATCGTCAACATTTAGAAAAACGTATTATCTACAGCGAACAAAAACGATATTTTTTTTCTACATCGACACACGCGCTTGGAATACCCGCATCGAAACGGATAGGTTGTCTTGAACACTAAACAACGGACATATCGGTGCATAAGTAACAAAATGTTTTTCCTACATTTGAAACCCGGGCATTACAAGCGTAATATAATCATATCTTCGTATTGTGTTGAAAAATAAACCACGTGATGATGCACGCAGCGTGCGAGAAATTAATTGTTTTCATCAACTCGTTTTGGCGAAAAGCCACGATACTACGATACGTGTATGAAATATGGTACGTGGTATTACATCACGAATGTGCACGAACAGGATCGGATTCAAAATATTTCGTCGAAAATCTGTTGATCGAAATAAATCATACAGTAATACTATTGATCAGGGCCGTCCCAAGGTTTTTCGGGGCCAAAGGCAAATTGATTTGTTCGTTTGTTTTTGATCGACTATAATAATAAGATTTAATAAACAAAATACTCATTGAGAATAACAAAATTCTTAGAAACGTATTTTTCCAAACCTTAACCAATCAAGCTCAAGTCATGTACTGCACTACATACTTACATAATAGAATTGAATATTATTTATATTATTTATAATTTAATCGCTCAATGTAATCAGTCAAGTCGTTACACGATCACACGCGTGCGACTTTTATCGCCGACACGCAGTGTGTAAAATTTCTCAGTGTAATCGAGGCTTTATTATTAATTATTGTATATCAAGACTTTATGGGGACCCCCTAAAAAAATATTCCAACTATAGGGCTTGGAGCAAAATGGTCCCATTGCCCCTCCCCGCCTTTGAACGCCTCTGCTATTGATAATGAACGTTCGGTCATGTGTTCTCCGGACAAGCGATTGAGATTCTACTTCCAAAAAGTAGTCATCGGTGCATTTAGCACGAAAAATGTTTAACATTCGCGTTGTTTCTGGAGCGTAACGGACATCGGTAAACGCGAAATTTTTCGTGACCGAAGGAACGTACTATTTGTAAGTGGGCGATTGATAAACGTGAATATCGTTTCAATTATTTTTGAGTGATTGGTTATTTGTTGTGCTAGTAGAAGTATATTAAAACTAATTAATTATATTATACTTCACAATCATAGTTTTTACAATTTACTATACTGACATTCATAAAAATAGATTCAAATTATCTAAATAAGAGACATTTGCACGAGTACCTATGAAGTAAGACAACTTTCAGCGGGTTGAGCAATATTTTTGTCAGACACTTGATTGTATTATTTTTAATTTATTTTAACCACTTCACAGATTCATGAGTTTATATTTTCGAAAATTTAAATTTTCAATTAAGTAGGTATCAAGTGAATACAGGTGCAAATACTATTGGGGGCTATGAGGTCTGAAATCTCCTCCCCCTTAGTCCTAAGATACTTAATATATTTCAAAGATTATATTCATTTTAAACTTAATAATTAAATTTAACAGGAGTATTACTATACTTATAACATATTATATTTTATTACTTATTGTTATACAGTGATCGATAATCGTAGTTAGTAATATAGTCCTCGATATAGTCCTATCCTAGGAGGACAACATTTGAGAATTGTTTAAATTAATTTACTAATAAACTGTAATATATTTTTAAATAATAATAATAATAATATATTTTTAAATATTTTGCAATCTGACCAATATTATGTTATATAAATAGGGCTCGGAAGTTGATGTATTTTGCATTTTTTTTTTTTTTTTTTTACCCTTTTAGACAATGCTCTTCTGGCCACAAATGTTTTTATTAGCTTGTTAATCCGAATAACTAATTTTTATTTTGAATTGTTTTTGCATTTTTTGATGTTTATTACTCTTTTAGTCATTTTTTTACATTTTTATTAATTTTTACTGATTTTATACTAGATCACTTCTTATCATTTTTTTTTTTTTTTTTGACCATTATGCTGATAACTTAAGACTTGTCCGATTTTATCTTGCCAACATTCTCTTACATTCATAATTGTATTGTAGTGAATATTATTATACTTACATTTTATTATTTTTTCCTAATATTCGATGAGTATCCGATTATTTCTCATTGATTATAGTCGTCGTGTCGTTGTCATGTTATTATGAATAATACCTATTATTATAATAGGTATAATACCTATCTAAATTTTATTATTTTTTGGTAATATATTCGAAATGACATAAATTAAAACGTCGGTTAGTGCTCATCTGTGTCTCCCAATCATTTCAGTGGATGTGGAGAAAAGTTTTTCCAAATATAAATATTTATAAACAGATAATCATAGTTTCATTTACTTTTGATAACATAAAATACGCTCTTATTGTGCAATGTAATTATTTTGATTTTTGAGCAATTTGTAAGCTTTGATAAATTTATAAAACAATTATTTTTAATTTTTTAATTTCATATTTTAAGGACATTTGTTGTCATTTTTGTCATATTTTGAGTAATTTGCAAGCTTTAATAAATTTATATGGAATGCTACAGTAAAATAAAGTAAAATATTTAAAAAAAATTATTTTTATTAATTTAAAACAAATATTTGTAATTTTTTAGGTCATTTTTTAATGTTTTTACGGTCATCAACTTCCGAGCCCTATATATAAGTATAACGCATATAATAAAAAATAATTTTGTTATTACATTTTTCATGTTTATGATTTTATATACTTCAAGTACACTTTTTCGTCCAGATTAACTAACAGGATTGACGTGCTTCGGGATGGTTAGTTATTTTACGCGATACTTGTGTGGTACGTCGGAGATGACACGGATGGGTTTGGTGATAAATAATAATGATCGCCGGAGTCCAATGTATATTATAACCGGTAACAACACGATCGTTGCGCGCATATTAATATCGCAGACGTTCCAAGACTCTAAGCGAGAAGAAAAAAATGTTGAGAGCTGAAAGCCAAGAGTCGATAAAACGTCCATGGATGAAACGGGTAGGGACTAAGAGATTTTAATTTAAATGCTAATTTTAATGGGATTCAGAGGGTCCACGTGCCTTGGCAACGGATTCGTGATAATGTTGTATTTTCTTTAAAGTTTCGTTCTCGATTCGTTCGCAGACCGCGGTGCACGACGAATAACTTCTCCTGCGTACGCACAAGACGATCATCTGACAGCAACGATAACGATATCGATAACTGTAATAACCAGTGCTCGACTTGGAAAAATTAAAGAAGGGGGATTTTATTTACGTGGGTTCACGATCGAATTAGAACAGAAACGAGTAGATCGCACTAGCCCTGAACAATTTTTCTCCTCACCCGAATATTAAAAATTTGTGTACGCGCATATTTCCCTCGGACAACATTGAAACCTGCCGAAACGCGTCGCAAATGATCGAGATCAACGTCCGCGTATGGTTTTGGGATTCGACCTTACGGATGAAATAATGAAAAAAATATTAGAATACATTTCTTTAATTTTCTTTTCTCCCGCGAAATGATTGCCGGGATTTTTATCAGACGTTTACGACGTCGCGTAAAACAATCGCTCGCGGCACGAACTTTGCACGACGCACGTGTGAACGGTGTTAGCAAAATTATCTACCGGTAGTACTTGTTGTCCGTAAGTTTCATCACGAAAGAAAACATAAGTGTCGGCACTAAATTTCTTTCACAGCCATTAATACGTCTACGATAACGTTTGAATTAAAATATTTATAATACGGGATACGGGTCCGTTCACCGCGGATTCCGATACGCGGACGCGTTATCGTGGAAACTTGAACGATATCCCTGACGCTCTTGTACGGGGTTCCACAAATTATGTATCACAAATATCACTTTATCTACAAATAAAAATAATATAATCCCAGTACCGCAAATCGCAACCCGTGTGGTCGTGTGTCTTACTCGGGAAACGGGTTGTTTCCGACGAAAATTAAGACGGTACCAATAAATTTAAAGTATTGTACGCACGCATGTACTGGTAAAATTGTTTACGGTTGACGACGGTTCGAAATATAGTTATAGTACAAAGGTGGAACTAGGCATTTTTACACCCGGGGAAAGTGTTAAAACTGATTTTTAAATTAGACCAATCATCAAATACTCTTCTTAAGAATATTTTTTTAATAATTAATATACAATCATACTTATTGAGTTTTAACCGAATATAAGTTAAAAATATCAAATTAGTTGTAAATAATTACAAAAATTATTCACTCTAAAATTGTACGCCCGGGGATCAATCCCCGTCTTCCACACTCTAGTTCCACCTCTGAATGTGTATTTAGTTATTTAATTACATGAAAAAACATAGATTTCTATGAACAATTAACAAATCAATAATAAATATATGGGGCCTGATAACGACGGTGATAAAACAGCAACAACGGTGTGCACGTAAACGAACACAATAACGTGCTACGCAGTTTTTCGGTGAAAAACAATAGGGCTTTTTAGGGACGCTGAATGAGTACGGAGACGGTAACGTGTCATTGTGCCGCTGCCAGAAAGATTTCAGTAGTAGAATGTCCATCCGAGGGCGCATTACTATTGCCATATATGAATATATATGAACGTGTCGGTTTCTCATGAATGCTTAAACACTACGTTTCACGCGTGACAACAATCTTGTGAACGAACAATTGAAACCGTCGTACCATCATGTTTTACACTTTTAAATCGTCCCAACATCGACTGCAATGTTGTTTCCCGAACAATGTGCCGCAGCGTGTCAGTGCACCGTGAAAATATTCAAGCCGAAAACTTCAACTTTTTAATTTTGAAAATCTTCATGCACCTAATTTCTACAGACAGACATAATGTACGTCCAAGGCGTGCTGTGGCTTGTCTAATAAATTATTAATAATTAACAGTTATACATCGATGTGTCACGATTGAAAATAGATTGGGAATCGCCGATTACTACGTAGCAGTGTTTGGAACGTGAACGTTTAGTGTGTAAAAAAGGAACATAATCACGTTTAAGTTTCTTTCTTTTTTTTTTTTTAATCACCTACCAGAATTCTGCATAAATGGGACCTTACAAAATTTTTTAAGTATATTTTATTTAAAATCAATACTTAAATATGTTTTAATCGATATTTATTATTTATACATATTTTTAAAATGATAAATAAATTTGAACGCACCTAACCCTAGAACATCTTCGGAAAACGCAGAATACGCTTTACCGATGTGTAAGACGAAAGTAATTGATTTCCATAACATCGGTCATCGGCGGAGGCTAGTAATTCTAAAAATACAATCGATTTTTTTATCTTGAGAAGTTATCCACGGGTGTATGTGTGTGTGCGTGTGTGTACGGGTTATCTTTGTACAAATTCTACTCAACCGTTATACGTAAATGTTTCCGAATAATATTTACGTCCGCACATTGTTGTTGGGACAACAATAGTATACGTCAAACGTACGCCACACGCATTACTGCAGTTCTGGTGTGGGGTCGTCTCGTTTACGGACAAAAACGCGTAGAAGTACGGCGTACGCATATTTAACATATATTATAAGGTAAACAGCATGAAGTGTTCACTGGGATTCGACGAAGTCACGTTTCGATTAGTTTTCGCATTTGTAAATATTATAACAATAATGTACAAGAACAATCCCCACCTCCCACAAATCAAATGTTTTATCGATACACATGAATAGAGCAAATTCGCAACAGAATAATATTCAATAGATCTGTAGTCGTTTTGATAACAATCGTTTGTTAGATTTTAGTTTTCGTAGTACGTGTTTATCGTTTTCCTAAGTGCACAGCTTCGGATCGTACTGAATTCCGCAGTAAGTAAACAATTTTTTATAATATCAGATTCATTGCGCAAAATAATAGTAACGAATTAATTGCTTGACAATGGCATTAGCGGAAATTTAATATGCGAATCCCTTGCATACGCGTGATGAAGAATGAAAAATCACCCAAATCTATCACCAAAGAGTTACTCCCATAATACAACGATCTTATTTCCGAAATCATCAACCGCTACTAACACGCCACGAGCACGTGTCCGCGTCCCGTATGTCCGGACTCGGACCCAGGATTAAACATTCATATCACGATCTACATTTGATTTCGTACGCCACGTGTCGTGTCAACGTTGGGACGGTGTATTTTTGTTTTCGACAAGTGTACGTGTATTTTTATATTATTACGCACTCGACTCCGAATGTGGTCGCATCTCCGACAACATTGAATTGTGATTACACAAAATTGTTCCGTCGACATTTTTTTTTTTTTTTATGTTGTTTAAACTGTGTCAGTGGTAGTTGCTGAGTTACTGTGCATAGGTTTGGAGTTTCATAGAACAAAACAAAAAAAATTAATCTTATAGTAATCCCAACAGATAAATATATCAATTAGACCGCTGAATAAAATAGCTATACCGTCTAGACGGTGTGATTGGCGTATAATTAGTACTTGGACGAGGCAACAAGTCAATGGCAGTAAACTCATTTTTTTTCCCCACTTCAATGAACAGTGCACTCTTTGAGTAGTTATTTTCATATAGCGCAACGTGCAGAATCAACTATATAATATGTACATAATAATACCTAATATAATAACTACATAATATGATAAGCTGAATTGTATTAACTATGATAACATCCTCGAGTTTTTCGCTCACTTTAATTTACATATTTCAAAGCAAAAGCGCAGAATCAATTGAAATATTCTGATGAATTTGACGTAAATATCATCTAAGTACGTCTATGTAATATTTGATAATATATATTACTAAACAAAACGTTTTGGAACGTTCGAAATGAATTCATTAGGTTTCTACACAGATTTTCATCATAACATTTGTATCAAACATTGTGTTATATAAATTACAAAATTTTGTAAATCCATTTCAACCATAAAATCTCCAACGGGTTGTAGAAAAATGAACAGTCAAATTATTATAGTACAACGATGGTGTTATATTATAAAATTAAATCACTTGTTTGTTTGTTTTGTTTTGTAGTGTTAAGTTTCTGGAACAACGAAAAAAATCTGGTTTTATTATACTTTTTATTATTTTAAAGTAAGTATTATATATTCAACAAAAACTATTCTAAAAGAACTAAAAATAATGAGAATTCGAATAATAATTATTTCTTTTGTAAACACTCCCCCAACGATAAATTAAAGTTATTGTATTATAATTTTGGGAGAGAAAAATAATATTCTTCGTATATATAAAATATACGCGTAGCGGATTTGATCAAATAGAAAAACTATATTTGAAAAATGTTTTACTGTGGGTAGCAGTTGAAAAGAAAGGAAAATGAAAGCACCATTGTAGTTATATTAAATGATACGCTTTATTTTATGTGTACACTTCTCAGCAAAAAAGAGATAAAAAAAAAAAAATCGAATTTTTCGTTTACATAATTCGCATACAAATTCCAGTAGGAATAATAATGAAAATTGAATACGTATTATTCTTTTTATCAATTTATTTTTTGTTTCATTTTAACGGCGTGGCGCAAATTACTCGTCGAAAACGTAATACGATTTATTTATGTATCGACTGTCAAATTTTTTGAAACGAACAATAATCACCTAATTGTTTTCATCGTAGAACTGTGTGTAGGATGTATGTGTACCAGTTACGAAAATGTATTTCTATTTTTCTCACGTAATGGACGTTCAGAATTTATGCGGGAATAATTCGTAATCAATATACAGCGAAATTATTTCAATATTATTACGCTGTAATGTTTAATATGCATCATTTGATTTCATAAAAAAATAGTACGTTTGAAGATAGTAACGATTATTTTTTTCTTCTTGTATAAGTATTATACGCCTACTGATATGGTATTATGATCTACGGTTTTCCATTATTCGTATACATTATTATGTACCTACCACAAAATCAATCGTAATTATTATAGAAATAATATTAACATAGAGATGAAGCCGAATAACTTAAATAAAATAATTTTTAAAAAAAAAAAAAAAAAAAAACCAGTAAAGGCGTACCTGTACTCCGAATGAATTCAATACTTAAAGAGGAAACAGCTATTAATTAAAATTGTATTATTTCTTTCGGAGTGACTCATTGCTTTCTACAAAGCTATGCCTATATGTTAGTGTCGGCATACGTATTATTATGATAATATAACTGCGGGCAGCCGACCGTACGATCGTATTGCTGTTTTGTACGCTTATGCAAAGCATGAAGGCATTTTACATCATCACCGAAGAATGCGTTTCTACGGTGTTCTGAGATTATTATTGAGAAATGTATAAAATATAAATATATTCAAATTTAACGCACAATTTTGTCTTTGCCTGTTTGTGTACGTGTTTGGAATGTTTGTCGGATTAATTTTTTGTTTACGTTCCTTTGTAGGGGGTACATAGGTATGCGTTTTGAAAATTCGCTGACGATTATTCACGCATTATAACATTTTGTTTGGACGGATATCACAGAATATAGTGTAGAGAATGTAAAATGCACGGTATGTACACTAGTGGCGGCTGCGAACATTGTACAAATATACTAGACATTTTTTTCCAACGACAAAAGCGAATCGCAACGATGTTATACGCACTGAATTGTCTAAAGGTGCCGCATTTTCACCACGAGTCTCCTCGGATCAAAATAAAAATGTAGATCTAACGCATGCAGACTAAACAATGACATTATGTAATATTATAATATTGTTATTTGATGATATCGCAATAACTCAAAAATATTCAGAATTGAGTTATCTACATGATATTATTTGCAAAATTACGACGATTTCGTCGTGTAGCGTTTAAAAAACGTAGAACTCTGATTTACGAACACTTGGACTTATTGAAATAAAGTAAAGTATGAGCGGAAATCGTTTGTAACAACAACGCCGGCCACGTGGTACAAAGTGATCTCACGAAGTTGAACTTACGAATAATACAAGAACGTTTGATTCGTCAAACAATTCCACGTAAAACAATATATTATATATAACAAACGGTTTCTGCGTAAATATTAAACAAAATTATCTAAATTTTTTGTTTGAATATTTTTTGTTACATAACTTACATAAGACGACAATTTACGAGTATAGTTGAATATTGTTCGAATGCCGACAACGGTAAAGTAAAACAACGACGATCGATTATCAAATTATGCGATAAATACCGTGAAAAAGATTGTTTTTTTTTTTTTTTTAGTGTTGAAATTCAAATTATTTAAAAATATAGATATCAAAACAAGAAAAAAGTATAAATCGTTTTTATTTTCACACTCAATGCGAAAGTTCTTTTTCTGTTCATTATTCTGGGGAAAATGATCGTTGAAAATACACTGGATAAGTTTTTTTTTTTTTTTGAGTTCTAGACGATTTAATGTTTATTCTTGATGACTTACAACGCCATCTTGATAATATATTATAAAGTAAAAACCATGCCATGTGTGTTTTTGGCAACGATAACGAGTGGCATATGATACACTAGATGTAATTCTATGGCTACTTACGCTCTTCTTGCACGATGTGGCTTCGCAGTAATTATACACACAGAGTATAAATACACATTATTTTGAAAATTTACCATATTATCATATTAGAATAATGATTTTCAAGCGTTATTCATTTATGGTTGTAGAAAGAATAAACTTAATCAAAACGTATGCTATAATCAATCGTTCCATGTTGATGAATTAAAAAAGAATGTTTTTCTGTAAATTGTTCAAACATCTAGGTACACCAATAAAAAACGGACGGTCAGCGAAAATATTATTATTTTAGATTTCGACTATTTTATCAGCCAAAATATAAGGCATATAGCCAGAAAAAAAAAGTAAAATAAAAATGTAAACAGTACATCCTTAAAACAACGTTTATCACCTGATATATTACCCAGCTCACAGTATCGGCACTTCGCAAATACATCATAATACGTGCTGATGTATGTGTGTGCACACGAAACATGTACAATAATGTCACGCGGAAGAGAAATAAGAAACCGATAATAAATCTATGGATTGTGGTCTGGGTGTGGTTCAACGTTTTGAAAACGGCAAGCCCTATCGTTTGTTTCGGAACCCGTAAAATTCGATTTCTTTCGTAATTATAGATGTATAAATATGTATAATATTGGTAGAGGAGCGCTAAATAAATAAATATAAATATACCAAACGATCCGAGTAAACCTATAATAAATGTAACATACGGAATAACGTTAATAACAATTGTCGACATGGTTTATCGATCTGCGATGTCGCGTGTACTCGTACGATACGCATGACGTGCAGTACCACGTGCGTCGCTTTGTAATTTGTTTTTCAGTAAAACGTTCTATACAACGTTCACTCCTAGTAGCAACAACGTACGAACGAAATATCGAGCTTCGGATAAACATCAAATCTATATGATTACAATAATGTACCGAGCAACTGGTCGCGCGACAAAAACCATCCAGCATCAACGAATAATAATTTACGTGATACGAATGTGACGTAGATGTACACAAACCTATATTTCGAACTCAAGTAGATAATTAAGAGAAAAAAAATAGTAAAAAAACAAACCAATACTTAGAAAAAGAAAAACTGGTTGCTTGTTTCTACATTAACAAACTAATTATACGTACACATAAATTATGTATACTCTTATATTGAAATAATTAAATCAGAATAGAGTAATAGTCCAGAAATACGTTTAAGTTGTTCGATATGTCAATATGATAATAGTATGGTAATGCGTGAGGCGAGCGGTGTAATTCAAGAATTAGATGTGAACGCGTTATGCGCATAAAATACTCATCGCTTACAATAATATATCTAATAAATGTACATATTAATATATCAAATACGTACACAGATGTATATTTGTACACTTTTACTGGAAAATAAAATAATAGATTAAAAATCTTTTAAGTTTCGAAACGATAAGGAAAGGATTATTATACGTTATGCAGTGGCATATTGAACCCAATTTTACTTTTGTATGGTGTCAGATCTCACCTAAGATTTTTGCAACCACTAAACTGAGTAATTATAACTAGGAAATATAAATCGAATAGATATATGTGTAGAGTTTAATTTATAAATAGCGTACTATAAGAACTTGTTTTTTAATTTTTACTTCTATGGCTACAACTATTCCGCGCAAATGTATTCATTCGTTCTCCTCGCTCCAAATCAAAAGTCAAATATACATCACAAGTTTTATATGCTTAAACAGCAGTGGCAAGTGTTCCTATTTATCTTCACTTTCAGAACGAAATAACTTCAAGTTTTTTGTCTTTAGTAAGTACTAATAGATTGTATAAAACAATAATTGTTATCTACGTATACTGACACATGCTCTCGAATTTGGTGCTAGTCGACGGGACAAGATCGACTTGATTTTTATTAAAACAATTAATGCATTATTGGATATCACTTAAAATTCAATTGGAATTAAAAATACACGGAGGAGACGCGATCAACTGTAAAAGGTTGTAAAAGATTGCCACACCACGGGTTCTGCCGTTATGTGACACGAACATGAGATTATCGATGTCCTAGTTATAAAATACGTATTATAATCATTAACATAAAATATTTAGGCAAACTGTACTAAACAACTTATGATAATATGTACAAATAAAAATTATAATGCGTTTGAGAATCGAGTTAAACATAAAAAATATATTATATTACAATATGCACTTTCATATTTCCCAATTGTAAGGAAGATTCTATTTTTTTTTTTATTTTTTTTTTTATTGGCCTTTTATCCAATCGGGTATAAACAAATAATGTTATACTATTAATTAGCATCGACGGTCCATTGGAATAGGAATTTTAGCATATTTTCTAGCAGACATAAGTAATGGCCATAAATCAACAAGTTTAAAAGAAATATATATCGGTCAAATATAATTTGTATTATTTTTTTCGTTCGGAAATTATCAACATTTTTTAGTTTTTTATTGATCATAAATAATTTTTAGTTATGGTTTTGAATATAACTGACATATATTTGACTAGATATATTTTTATTTTTAAGTACTAGACAATTTAAAACAACATTTTTTGGTATCATTTTCGAATGTTAATTTAAAAAAAAAAAAAAAAAAAAATGGATCACATGTAGTCTCAGAATAATTTTTCAAATCAGATGATTTATTCTTATACCACATTTCTAATAATATTTCACTGACTAGTAACGCGGCAGGAAGCGCATTGTTATTTGTTCGGTAACCACGTGTTCGAAATAAGATAATTCATCGACAGAGAAATTAATTAGTATGTTATTATCGAAGCTATGGATAATATTTACAAAATCAAAAATAAATGCGAAATATGCTTGAATTAAACGTAAAGTAGTTCATACATCATATTATATTAAAATATGTATTTCTTGCCTACGACAATACTAGGCTGGCTTTTTCGCCTGAATAAATATATTAATATAATTCAAAACACATTACAAGGAAAATAAATAAATAACGTAAAAATATGTTAGCGGAGTGTATTAACTGAATTTAAATAAATTTAAAGGTACTAGTTACCTGGCTGGTACAACAATAATAATAAAAAGAGATACAATATATAAATGATACATCAACTAATGTGCCTATAGCGGCAAAGCATGTAATAATAAAAAAAAAAAAAATACAACAATATAATATAATTCACCTTTGATGGTTAGGCCCGTCGGCCATCACAACAACAATGAACTAATATGATCGACCATAGACGTGCGCAGACTTTGTCCGCAGGGGGGACCCTTAAAAAAATTGAACCAAAGATTCTTGTACTAAAGACTACTAGTATATTTAAATATTTTAAAGTTTATAAATTATTTATTTAATTCAATATGCAAATATAAAAATAAATACTATTTAAACTTATACAATTTATATCTAAGAAATCCTTATTTACATATTATTTACTATTTACAACTCCATCCTTCTTCCTTCTGTCCACAAGAGTAAAGATTTTGAATATATCAATTACATCTTCAATTATTATATTATATGCAAGTTCTGATTAGTCTGATTAATAACTAATAACTTCATTACATTTATTCACAGATATCAATTCTGTACTATAAGATTAAAACTGGCTTTACTTTATTCATATAAAATGTAAAAATGTTCGCTATCTTGTATAGTATAGATACATATACATTTATTAAAAAAAAAGCCAGAGTCCGCAGGGGGTCCACCCAGCCATACCCGTGCGCACGCCTATGTGGTCAACCATATGACCAAGTCGAACGGCGGATTTCATGCCACGCATCCGCATCGAGGAATGTGCTAAATGCGATAAACTTTATGCAAATGAAAAACATAAGGCTCAGATCCGAGGGTGCGTGCAACGATCCGAGCACAGCTACAGACGAAAAAACTGCAAAGGTACACAGCCCTGGACAGTAACACAACGAATGAGGACCACGTCACTCGCAAAGCGACCGCTGATAAAACTTAAACAATGAAAAATTGTTACATCTGGTGATATCCGATTGCCTCGAAAGATACTACTTTACCAGACGATTCACAACGTGAAAAAATGACAAACTTGACAAAATGTGGTTTTAACAAAAAAAAATTACTGCAGAAGTACAGACTTGACTGAAAATAAAACGAGAATAAAACGATGTGCACACTAGAGGTAGGTCGATTGCAATTGAACAAATCAAAATTAACGAGTCAGTCGAATGACCGAATCGCGACTGAATGATGTATTTGGTCCAATCGATCTATAGGTCTTTTGACGGTTTTGAATTTTTCTTTGAGTCCTGACAGGACTGATAGTATATTGTGACTGACTGAAACCAAATTAAAATTTTGATTTTTCGTACGTATGGTGTCACGGTCTACGGCTCGTTTTCTGTTAACGAGTTCGCGCTCTAGTGCATTATTTACCTAGATGGTTTTACTACAACGTTTAAGATTATGTAACAATCAATATCTGTCACTGATTCAAAAGATAAATGATTGACCCAATGATAAGAAAAATATTGGACGATTGACCGAAATGACTGAAATGACCGAACCATTCGATCGAATCACTAAACTAACTCCCATCTGTAGTGCGCACCAAGCATACGCACGGACGAGAGCGAGACAGTGCCGACGACGTTCATCGCGAAAGCTATGGCTGCCGGACACCAAAATTAGGATGGAATGTCACAGTGGCACCGCACTAAAACTAAAACACGAGAACTTTACGAAACTTTGTAGCACCGAGTACACGACTCGGAAGAATACGCGAAACATAACAGAAAATTCAAGAAAACGTACAACAACGAATACGTTTACGTGCGATGGTAACGATGGAATTACGTACCCGGTGATATCGCACACGGAGGTGTATCGCCGCCGTTGACAATAGCTGCGGATACACGATGGGTCGCACGAAAATTACAACACGGACGCGATTGCAATGTACATGTTTGCAGAGCGAACACACTTGTTTAATAAAAATACATAGATCGAACAAACACAATACTGGTAGATTTAATCTTTGGTACAAAATATTAGCTATTGATTCGGTTCTGACATCGGTTTATCCTGAATTCTAATTAATGTTAAATTGCAAAATAATTTTTAAAAATAGTTATGGAAGTAACCGAACGCGATTCGATTGAACATTTTTTCAGATTTATACGGCTCTGGACGGACATAAAACCAAATATTGGTTATTATGATATTATAATTTCAAGTTCATGATTATTATGAATCGTTGTCTTATCGTCTCGGGCGATCAAAAAATATCGGATACATGGTATATTCTTTTTAATCATAACTCGATTATAACTGCTACATAATTCCACAGCAGACATGTGGACCTTTAGACCGGTTATGTATCCAATTGCCCTCATCATAAAAGAAAGTGTGAAAAGGGAGATTGTCGTTTATTGTTTCACCCAATATACGGTTTTATACATTTTACTCTTCGCAACAACACCAGACTTTTATTTTTACTTATTTTTTATTTTTAAGTGGTTATTTTTTTAATCAAGTACACCGTGAGGTCGCAAAATAATAATTTATACATCATATAATAGGCGTTTTTCATATTTAAAATTATAAATGAATTGAATATTGACACATTTTTTATTTTTTATTTTTTTATTTTTGAAATACGAAATCGAATTATTATGTTTGTAAATAATGAAGATTTTGAGTGTTTTTAATTAAACGTTATCATACGTCATCTAAATTTTAATAACGCTCACTTAAAAGAGTTTTTTTTTAATTTTTTTGCTCAATGTGTATACTTTGATTATATAGATAATATAAACAAAACCCAGTTTTATAAAAATAAGATAAATGTCAGCTATAAATTTTGAATAATGTAAATGGATTACGCTATTCTGAAAAATGTGTATTGTCTATACATTTTTAATCAGCCTTTTAAACGATGTTAATTGTTATCTCGAACTAATTAATTTATAACAAAACAATGCATTTAATAAACGCATTTAATTGAAAGCAAAAAATGAATGACGTTTTTACGTAATTAAATATGATCGGGAGGGATCTTTGTAATAATCTAAGACAATGACAACCGTTGCACTGTATAGAAAATAGTATGAAGTGAGTTTAAATTAAGCGTTCGTAATTTGAAACTTGATTTATGAGTTGTTTTTATTGTATTTTTTTTTTTATTACAACATATACACACACAAATATATATATATATATATATATATATATATATATATATATATATTAATGATCGTAAAATATGATTAACTATAAACATTTCAAATTACTTGTCTCTGGAAACAGTAAAACAAAATAAAAAAGTAATCAACAAAAGAAGAAAAATCCTACTTATATAAAGATCATTAAACTTAGTTTGACTCGACCCCAGGTGGTACACGGTTATTGTGAAAATTAACCAACCTTGTGATAAGACTGTTCGGTAATAATATAATATTATAATAAATGGTTGAAACGCCGTTTCAATGTAAACTAATCACCGGGTACTCGTGTCGTTCCTATTTCTAAAATATTATCTTCTCCTCCTATTTGTTGAAAAACATAAGAATAATTCATCATTCATGTTTCTTTGACTATGTATTTTTTCGTGATCTCGGTTTTTCCACAAAAAAATCCCTAAGAATTAAGTGCTTAATTTATAATATTCAAAAATATAGTTATAGTTCATTCTAAACAGGTTTCACTATGTATGGACTTTAAAATAATAAAATAAAGAAATAAAGAAAGTTAGTATACCGTTTAACGATTCCGACAAATATTAAAAAAAAAAAATCCTAGATACTCCTTTAAATTAACAGTATTTCCTTCAGTTTTAAACACTTTTAGTTTGTAAATATACTTTATAGTCTTGAGCCGACAGCTAATAATGTATGATATTTTAATAAATTCCTTCTTTCCAGTTAATTTGAAAAATAATAAAGTAAGTTCAATAAATGATTATGTGAAGTAGTATATACACTCGTGTACGCAACAGCATTATTAACACAAGTGTATATTGTTAATAGAAAAATTAAGAAACTGTGGTACAACGACATTTTATGTGACGATAATAGATGGAATTTCGTTTCTCAGTAAGTAATCATCTAGGTATGTAAAATTTGAGAATGAAATTCATTCTCTCGTAATACTTTCAGTAGAATGAAATATATCACTTGTATACCAAACATTTAGATATATTATTATTAATTGGACGGGTTCTGGTGTCCACTAAACCCAGACGACTTTTTCTTCCCCATTCGTTCCCGGGAATGAGAATCACACATCGTTTACCATCTTTATATAAATATGTACACGTTTTATATACGAACGACCTGTATGAAATGCGCAGGTCACTGATGGTGTGGTGTATACCGCACGCGAACATGGTAACCGGTTTTTAGAGCGGTGTCTCTATCTCCGACCGGTGCAGGATGGTCGAGAAAAAGTGTTTGCCGATTGTAATAATAATAATAATAATAATAATAATATAATCCTTTTAGGTTCATCCGAAACCGGTTGATCATTGTTCGGGCGTGGTACCGTGGGGCGGTAAATGATCTAAGTACTCCCCCATGCGTGCAGAGCATGATAAACGTCCTACAGGTATTTAGATACATTACACGTGGTGAATTGCGGTCCAATCCCTGAATAAAATAGTTGTTAAAGCGCGTTTGTAGGATAAAATCCCACTCGAGGCAAGATTAAAATTCTAAGGGCCAAAACAACGTGTATCTAAAAATAGATGAGAACAAAATCAAATACCATAGAAATCGGTAGTCGGGATTATTTATAGTTTTAAACGATTCTCAGTCGTGTGTAAATATTGTAAATTAATAAATACGTTCAAGATTATAGATTTTAGATTAACTAAAAATAAAATAAATTTTACTTAACTTCGTAAATGGATCTCAATAAAATTATGTTATAATTAATATGCGTGGTATTAACTTAACAATAATTTTGAAATAAAAATTTCCAGTAGGGGCAATGACAATTTTGCCCCCCCCCCTGTGGGCATACGTTGAGACCCGGGCTTCTCGCAGGGATGTATGAATTGCGGCCACACAATAGTGTACGTATTACGTATGTGGTGCACGCACATGATCTCCGATGGTAGACTGACGGGCTGCGGTTGAACTGAAGAGATTAACTGGAAACGATGAAGGATGGAGAGCGCGTATCCTGCTACAAAACCAACAGTATGAGGGAGTACAAGAAGAAGTGTGTGCACAACACGAGTTATTTATGTGACGAAAAAATGTTTTCAATGTAATTAACCGAATTAATTATTAATATTGCGCATTCTCCGAATATTCGACAAATGTCCAAATAATATACGATATTCGCGTTTCAAGTATTTGTACGAATAAAAACTTTTGTCGTTATAATATTTTATTTTTTATTTTTTAATTATCGTTTTAAATAAATAATAATTTTCCATTTCTTTCAGCTCGATCTATTCTCCAATGAACGCTCCTTTTTTTAACACATTTTCCTTGTTTTTACCCACTCATTTACTTGCACATTTTATGTACATAGTCATGTACATATATATAGGTACATATTAATGATAATTATGCAAGCTGCAACTCACCCATCCCGTCACACGCCCCCGAGACGTGAACTTGCGTGGATCGAGTGATTAGCCGTATATTACGTAATATTGTAGCATCATTGGAATGTTAAATATATTTGCAGGCAGATGAAAACTTTTCATACAGAAGAGCAGAGTGTGGTAGTGATAGTGGTGGTCATGGGAGAAAGTCTTAGAGTGATATTCACGGACGAGATTCCAGATTTTCCGAAAAACGACTTTCGACCGACCACGCGCAGTGTAATCTTTGCTTCGGCCAACCGGGCATATACAAATATTATAGGAACGTCAATTTTTGGCTCTGTGCGGGTATTGTACAATAATCGTTATGTTCAATGTGAAAACTGAAGTAAAATAACTTATGACTCGAGGTGTGAGTAAAAAATCGATCATCGGTTAATATGAAAAACAGTTATCTCATTGTATTACGACGAATAATTGAGTTCATATTTTTTCATGAGCAGTATTGTCGAAACGTGCTCAGTGATGTAGTAATCAGTAAAAGTTATTCCAGTAAGCTCTGGAGAATCTAAAAACTGTCACTAGCTATCATCAATCGCGTATTTCAACACTTGGAATCGATCATAAATAATAGTACACAAAACTGTTGTCCGAATAGTGTTAGAAAACACATTTTCACCGCGTAACGCGTACTGTAACTAGGCGATATATGGTAAGCGGATAGGTTTTTTTCTTATACAATTTTAAATACGTTTCTTTTTTTCGAAAAACAACCATGTTTCAAGTTTTTAAGGGGATCACGGACAACTTTGCGGAGCTTAGTTGCCCTAAGAAGCGTGCATGGTGTGATATATTAAAACACCTTTGTTCAAGATATAACGCTTATATATATGAGTAAAGGTATACATACAGCGTTAGATTTTCGGATGATTCTCTTGAAACGATGAGAGATGAAAAATAATAAACCCTTAATTTACGTTCGTTGCATCGGAAGTAAAGGGGGAAAACTTGAAACTGCTGAATCACGGGGCAATTTTGCGGGGAAAAATATTTATCTCGCAGATTGTATTGTCGTCGCTTAAACGCCAAACAAAAGAATACATCGAAGTAATGGATTTTCCCTTATCGTATTCTTTTCTTTAAGATTTTATGGTAAATACTATGCTAAAGAAAAATAAATACGCTGCGCATTATTAGCGATCAGGCATGTATTTTACGTGCACATAGTTAGCTCTTCGTAACCATTGAAAAATAAAAAAGTTGATCGCAGTAAGGTCGACAATAGATGCTGATGATCCACGGGATGAGTACCTATACACGGTTTTTCTATTAATGAACTTATGGCATTTTTTTAATATCGAAATCGACTATATATAGCTATAGCTTAATATTTACGGTGTTACGATAACATTGAACTGATGTTTTGTTCTTAATCTTACATTAAATAAATTATGAAATCTCGCATTATCGTAAACCAAAGGAGCGAGAAAAATGAGTTTTCTAGAGAAATGTTCATTACTAAAATATAAATTGTATAAGAAAATTACTTTTGTTAGGTTATATAAATATATATTTAATTGTTTATTTTTAATTTTTATGTTTTACATTACTGAAGAATCAAAATAAATTCGTATATTATATCTATAAAAATACAATATAATATAAACAATAAAGATCACGTTTACCTCTAATAATTAATTGGTCATCGAGACTAAGTGTTACGTCGTTTAAATAATTATTTGTGAGTATGAGTATGTAGTGTCCTGCACACCGATCACTACAAAGCCGAATTCAATACACCTATATTGAATACCAATGAAATGTACGTATTCAACGGGTTGAGAGAAATAAGTATTAATTATATGCACGTTTGATATCAGAACTATAACATTAATAAAATATTCTTATCGATGAGTTAACTCCTGAAAAAAAGCCGACATTGGGGTTGTTGAACAACTATACAATTATTAAATTATGGAATACCTCGTAAAGTTAAAAAAAAAAATAAATTATTAGATTTTAATTATTTGAATATTACTCGTATTTCATATTTCCCGCAATTGAATAAACGAATAAAATGAACGAATCGAATTTCGAAATAAACTATAATATAAAAACTTATTTATAACATGTTCTTGTTAATACAAAATCATGATCAATTAATAGTTTCAAATTAAGATACAGTTCATCCCATAATGTAGAATTATATAATTATATATTTTAGTTGATATTCATTAAAAGAATTTGATTAAAAAAATATAAGCATCACACGTTAATTATATACCTAATATACTAGACTAAAGACCGGAATACTGGATTTTTAACATACGATTTTAAAATACACATTAATTTAATAAATATACAGCACCGTGTATTTATTTCTTTTATACCAAAAGTAAATTAATTTATAATAATCGAAAGATTTTAAGTGCTTATAATTATAGGTTTCAAATTTGTTATATCATATTTTTAATGTAATACAGTCCAGCAAATTAATATTAATTAGTGCAATTAAAAAGTTAAAACACTGATGAATTGATTGACTGTTCCATTAGATTGAAATAAGAAATAACACTAACCATTCGACAGTCATATAATCGGTTTTCATTGAAAACCAAAATTATGTTTACGCTATCAATACAAATTATAAAATGTAAAACATGGAGTTGAAGAAACAAAAATAAGGCCAAGTGTTTTTGCGAATTCGGTACTGTATGAAATTTCATATAATCCGTTGCTTTTCGAGCATGAAATATTAAAACAGTAATAAACAGCACGGTCTGAGATTACTGACTATCATCAAACAGAAATACGAGAATAATCCCGAGGGGTTAATTCAGTACAGGTTTCAGGTCTAAACCCATCACAAATATATATTGAAATTTAAAGTGACCAAAAGGTGTTTCTTGATTTACACTCCCACGCGTTTGATATACTTAAACTCAATTTTTTTCTTTGAAATGGCTAACGGGAAAACCACGGTGAATTTTACACTATCACCCACAACATTTCTTAAACAATATCTTAGTACTCGTTCAGTTTACAGAACATCATCGAAAGTAAATTTTACTTCAATATGTAATAAAAAATTTGTATTATATATTTATGTGACACGTACACACACGCAACACGCATAAGTATATACATATCATACTTCTATCAGAAGATTAAAAAAATTTTTTTTTTTAAGATCGATGGTAAATCTGATTATGATAAATTATAAAAGTACAGACACGATGAATGCGAATACACAATGTACAATATTCAAATTTAAAATCGTTCGGTAGTAACTGAACACTGAACTAAATAAGATAGAAAATAGAAAAGTATTGTCGAATTGCAAATCATAAGTATGCGTTAAATCACTACATATGCGTGTCTAGAGGTTTCAGAATGGTATATTATAATATTATTGATAATATTTATTATATTATTATTGTATAATATTATGTTGCAGTTCATACGGTTAGAGATTTAAATATTTGAACACCTCAAATTACTGAAATGGAGCCAATAAAATATTTATGTGGATATATGACTTATGACTTGATAATTAAGCAGAAAAATGAAAACAACATGGCAGAAAACTTAAATCATTTTGATATTCGGAAATCGGGTATTATCTATATTTTATTTTTTAAATGTTTGTTTCAAGATATTTAAAAGATATTTCAAATTTAACTCGAGCTTGTGTACTCGCATACTGTTTATGAAAAAAAAAGCTAATTTGATATCAATATCAATTAATAGTTTAAACCTCGATTCGAAACGCTAAATAGTGAGTGAGTTAACAGTAATTGAAATACAATAATAAAATAATTATTAATACTTCATAAGAATCACTATGTAAGTAACATATTTTAAACATAATATATCTTCCAGTAAGATTGTTTGTAAATCTTATTTATTCCTTAATCTCCATTTAAAAAGGCGTGAAAACCTATGAAAAATGTATATAAGGATTCTTAAATAATATTTATAGGTCGTTTATTTCAAATGCCAGAACGTAAAAAGGGGTCTTATGAACAAAAAAAAAAAAAAAGTTAAATAAGTTATTCGAGAGTTATAATTTTTTTAAAAGTTTTGTTTTGGTTTTTAAAGTTTGAAAAATTATCATTTATGCATAAATAATGTGAAAAAATCCTACGATATTATTTTTAAAATCAGAATAAGCTGATCAGTGAAAAAACATTTCGCAATTATGTAATTCGAATGTATAACCTATTATTGATAGAACTACGATTGAAAATGTCAACTAAATATTTATTATAAAGCATATATATTAAATATAATTCGTTCAATTCTGAGTGATAAATTAAAATATTTAGCATTGAGATTATAAGATTATACTAAATAACAATTACAATAATTTTCAAGTAATTAAAAAATATAAATATTAAAAAAACAATAATTGGTATGCGATCCGAGAACGAACATTCATGTTTATTCATTAGTTACTAATATTCAATGGTATTAGCCATAATAAAAATTAAAAAACATTAACAATTATTTAATTCATTAATTAGAATCTTAGCTTCTGATACAAGAGCATTTTATATGCAAGATAATGAAAAATTTTAAAGAACTTTAAGATCTGACATTTTCTGTAAAAGACAAATAACCTAATTTACCATAATTACCAGGGATGGACAAATTACTTGAAAATATTTAATTAATTACAAATTTCAAATAACGCAAAATCATCGTAATAAAATATAAACTACAATTTACATAGGGGTAGACAATTCAGTAACAAATTACAGGATGCATAAAGAATACAAAAAAAAAAAAAAAAAAAATACAAGCTTTTCAAATCGCTCATCGGATAACCTTGAATGGGTAGGTGTCATTATAAAACCGGCGGAAGAAAACAATCTTTCTACTTGTGTTGAAGAAAAAATATCAATATCGAATTGAATAAATAATTCTTTAACAACTGGATGATTATACAAGCATTGTAGCGTTTTATTTTTATCATTAAAAAATTGCATTTATTATAGTTCCATACCGCATGGAGAATTATCTACAGAAGATTGACCAGATATACTCTTTCAAATTTAACAATAATTGTTAATTATTGTCCTCGTCATCTGATAATATGTAAGAACTCATATTTTCACTATCAATCTCGCGATAGCAGTCGTTCGCTTCGCACGCGATCCATGCGCTCTCGTAAATTAATTAGCTCGTTAATTAATTTTTATAATAATTTTATTATTTTCTATTACCACATCAATAGTTATGTGAAAATTTTTTACGTTACGTAAAAATAAAGTAAAAATCAGTTCTCTATATCAGATCCTTAGTTCTTTATCTCAAAGAGGAGAAAGCAAAGTATCATACTTATCAACTCAGAGAGGATAAACCTCTGAGGATAGTTTTACGTAACTTACATCATTCGACACCAACGAAAACTATAAAAGAAGAGCTAGAACTTCGTTCCTTCGTGGTTAGACAAGTAATTAACCTCCTTCACAAGGTAAATAAAAATCCTCTTCCACTATTTTTTGTGGATTTGGAACCCACATCCAATTCTTCAGACATTTTTCATCTCTCCTCAATACTGCACACGAAAATCAAAATTGAAGAACCTTACAAAACAAAATCAATTAGTCAATGTTATAATTGCCAGCAATATGGTCATACAAAAGCATATTGAAGCTATCAACCTCGATGTGTCCGCTGCGGCCTGGGTTACCTCTCATCTATGTGCCCCAACTCAAGTGAACTTCCTACAAACTGTGCCCTTTGCTCTCAAAATCACCCTGCTAACTACAAAGGGTGTACTATTTATAAAGATCTTCAACGACGAAAGAAACCATCTTCGTCAAGTAATTTTATCTATAAAAATTCTAAAACTAAATTTACTAATGTATAAGCTAGCCACGCAATTATCCACACAATTTCTAGTCAACCCATCCCACAAACACAGTATTATGCACACGTAACGTCCAACGCTCCCTTCGATAACACAATACCTCCCCTTCCTGACCCGCAGGCTCCTAATATTAATAAAATAATGTCAAGTTCCATAGACGACTTTAAGTCTCTCATAAATCCATTAATTTCCCTTCTCACTAAAGTAATTTCCTGCCTACTTGATAAAAATGCTAAATAACAATCTTAACAATAACTCTGTCACAAACAACTCTCTACTTATACTACTATTCAACGCAAATGGCCTAAGAAATCATACTCACGAACTCGAAACAGTATTAAACAATAAACGAATTGACATTACCCTCATCTCTGAGACTCACTTCACTAACAACTCTATGACATCCCAGGTTACAAATTGATCAATACAAATCATCCTGATAATACGGCACACGGCGGCGTGGCTATATATGTTAAGTCATCTCTTACTTACCAACCTTTGCTTGGTTTTTCCCAAGATTTATGTCAATCTTGTTCAATTCAAATAAAACTAAACTATACTTTCTTTACTATTGCGGCAATTTACTCCCTTCCCCCTAAACATAATATAATAACCTTTAAGTTCACAGAATTTTTTAATACAATTAAAAATAATTTCATTGTTGGTGGTGATTTTAATGTCAAACATCAATCGTGGGGCTGTCGCACGGGTAATCCTCGTGGTACTACGCTACACAATTTTATAAACCTAAAAAAAATACAAAGTACTTTCCCCTCCCGCTCCTACGTACTGGCCATCTTCTTTAAAAAAAAAAAACCGGAAATACTTGATATTTTCGTCACTAAATAACCCAATTCACTTTATAGCAACACAACTAATATCCTTGATTTAAATTCTGATCATTCCTCTGTACTATTAACTTTAAATGCCTCTCCCCCAATTCAACAAACATCGCCTAACTTGTTCAATCGATTCACTGATCATCTTAAATTTCACGATAATGTTAATAAAAATATTAAATTAAATATCAAACTCAAAACACCTGAAGATATTGACTTAGCTGTTAAGAATTTTACTAATATTATACAGATCGTGGCGTGGTCTGCCACAAATAATAATTCCAACACTCATCATATTTCCAACCCACTTCCAGAAATGATAAGAACATTGATAACTGAAAAGCGTAGTGCTAGAGCATGTTATCAACGCACTCGTTTACACTCGCATAAAAAAATTTACAACCATTTGGCAAACTCTTTGAAGAAAACCCTTGCTAAACACAAAAATATAACGCTAGTTAACAATCTCTCAAATATCTCCTCAAAAGACAGCAGTCTGCGGAAAGCCACAAAAAAAATTCTCCGATATAAAACCTCCAACCTCCATTTAATAAAACATGACGGCAGTCTTACGTCATCGGACTCCGAAAAAGCTGAATTATTTAAAATACATCTTTCTGAGATATTTCTGCCACATCCAGATATATTTGATCCTGATACTATATTACTGGTCAACAGATCTCTCAATGTTCCTCCCCAATCCGCTCCCCTAATTAAACCTTTCTCTCCCAATGATTTAAAATATCAAATCCAAAAGTACCCTAAAAACAAATCTCCAGACTATGATCTAATCACCGCTGAAGTAGTTAAATGTTTCCCAAAAAGAGCCATTGTTCATATTACACATATTTTCAACTCAATAATTTGACTTTCTTATTTTCCACTTCTATGGAAGTTCTCAAAAATTATCATTATTCAAAAGCCAAACAAGCCAGCTGATACAACTTCTTCCTACAGACCAATAATCCTTCTTCCCTTCCTTGCGAAAATACTAGAAAAACTTATACTTAAACGTATCCTACCAATAATTTCTTACAAGAAAGTGCTCCCGGACTATCAGTTTGGTTTTTGTTCTTCACATTCGACGACTCATCAACTGCATAGGGTAGTAGATGTAATATCTTTCTCCCTAGAAAAAAAACTATTTTGTACAGCCGCTTTCCTAAACATATAACAAGCGTTTGTTAAAGTCTGGCATGATGGTCTCCTACATAAATTAAAAATATTCCTCCCTTCAACACTCTATCTTCTAATCAAATCATATTTAACTGAACGTACCTTCCAAATACGATACGGGTCTAGACGTGATACACGTCAAGCATTGGTAGTATAAGTGCTAGAGTGCCTCAGGGTGGTATTTTATCCCCAATTCTATTTAATATATTCACTGCAGATCAACCAATCACAATAAATACATCAGTAGCAGTCTATGATGATGACAAGGTAATTATCTCTATGAATAATAATCCAATTATAGCCTTTGCAAACCTTCAAACACACCTTATTGACCTTATGGAGAATTGGTATACCAAATGGAGATTTAAATTAAACCATAGCAAGTCTATCCACACCACATTTACGCTTAGACCAGTTCTTTCCCCCGAGGTAACTCTGTACGGTGCTCCATTCCCATTCTCTCCTACAGTTAAATACCTTGTTCTTACACTGGACAAAAGATTAACATGGGCTCACCATATTAGAGCAAAATGACTATCACTCAACAACCGTTTTCGTATCCTCAATCATTTAATCTCGAATAAACACACCTCCCCTAATATTAAACTCCATCTACAAGTCACTACTGAAACCAATCTAGACGTACGGGATACAGTTATGGGGAAATGCAAAAAAGACAAATTTAAATAAAATTCAATCCTTTCAAAACATTGCGCTAAGAAAATTAATCAATGCTCCCCCATACATATCTAACTTCACTCTTCACACAGATCTAAAATTAAAAAAAATCTACGAGGAAGCCAAACACTTTTATAAAAGATTCCACTACCGTCTTTCCTCTCACTCAAATATTTTAATCAAAAACCTTTCCTCCCTTTTAATCCCCGGCAGCCCTCCTAGACGATTAAAACGCAAATGGTGCAAAGATCTGTTACAAATTTCAATAAAAAAAAAAAATACATATTTTAATTATTTTACAACTTAAAAATCAACATTAAAGTGTCATCATTGAGTGGCTTCTTTACTCACTTTTATTTTTTTATGTATACTCATATAATTTGTCTTTTATCATATATACTTATTATGTCATTTGATATAGATTGTGTATTTTGATTTAAAATAAAAAAAAAAAAAATAATAAAAAATGTTTTCACTATCGATAAATGCAATTTATTTAACTATATTCAACAAAAACCTTCATATTTGTATTAATATCAACTTCATTAATACCTTCTGAAATCCAATGCGTTATGAAACATGTAGCTAAAATAACATTATTTGCTTTACGAGACAAAAAAAAAAAAAAAATTATCTGCGATATCATTTGTCACATAATAGAGATAATAAACTAGAAATATGGCGACGGTTATGATTTTTAATTGTTCAATCTGTGTTCTTAGAGAAACTACACTGCTTTTACGGTCAATCGTATAAAAACTGTTGAACGATTGGTTTAATTATTTTTATTAAAGATTTCTGTCCGATTCTAGTTTATACTACAATAATTTCAGTTTGGTCCGGATTCTAAAATATAATCAGATCTGTTCGTTTCTGACCGGTTGGTCCCGGTGGTCATGGCTCGTTCGTAAAATCCATTGAACAACGGTTTTTAATTTTAAAGACATTATTTGTAAAACTAATAACACGTATATTATTATGGAATCAATATTTTACCTCTATACCGTTGTTTGTGTACTTCTTAGGTGTATATTTCAGAGCTGTTCATGGTACCTATCAATAACTATGAGCATCATCGAAAATATTTTCAAGAACAATGGTTTCAATTATTCTCGTTATGGTACGGTTAACATGGAAGGACATGTATGTGTATACAGCTGACAAGCCGTCCAATAGAATTTGTATTTATAAACAATGTAGTATGTATATTTCTATGTATAATATATTATCACTTTTATACAGTTTTATAATAATCTACGAGTGTTTGAAATATTTACCCATTACTAATTGTGTAGTGTAATTCAAAACTTTCACAATTCAAATTTTTTTTTTATTTCGAATCTCTTTTCAGCTCCATCAAATTATATTATATTTTCGATCTGATCACGGTGTACTCTAAAAAATAATTTTAAATTTTTTAAGTCCAGTCCGGTCTAACAAAAAAAATATTAGCAATCGGTTTAGTCCAACTTCGATTCTTTGCTAACATTTTCAGTTCGGTCCGATCCCTAAAATCACGAACCGTGAAGAGTACTGCTGCATAATATGATACGGGCAGGTGTGTAGATAATTAAGATAATCATTTTATAATGCATTTATTTTGTATTTATCTTGTATAATTTTATAGCAAATCGTACGTATTATAAATTAAATTTCGGAGTTTCAGCTTTATTTAATTAATAGAAATAAAGAAAAAGTAATTTCAGTAATTTTTAATTACTAATAAAACAAATTACAAATTACTTCAAAAATATGTAATCAAATACCAATTACAAATCGTTTAAGTAATTCAATTATATGTATGCGTATGACATACATATATATTTATTATATTTTGAGCAAAACGAAATTGGATCGGTTGAACTTGATTTTTGTGTACTATTCTGTACTTATAATTTAAGCTTATTGTATTGTAATAAATATAATATTTAAATTAACGAATAATTATTAACTATCATAATAATTTACATTATTACTAAATCATAACCAAATATTTATTTTTTCATTCATAACACTATAGACTAATATTATAATTAACTCGATAACATAATTTGAAAACTATTCCCAGAGACCGGTGATAATAGTTTGTTCATAAACTCTCTGATTGAAATCGAAATAATCATATGGTTATTTATTTGGACATTAATAATACTTAACCACCGAGTTTTTAATGGTTTATTATACAATCTAAAGTTGTTTAAAAATAGTAGAACACACAAGTTACCTAAAACACGTTTAATATATTCAGTGAAATAATTAGATTATTTATGTAACACGAACATGTTATTACGTTGTCAAAACTAGTGAATTTTTTTTATATCATAGGTGAAAATAAAATAAACATAAAATAAAATCATTTACAATATTCTAACGACCATAAATTAATACTTTTTCTGTCAATATGTTTTCTTTATGATGTTTAGTATAATTTAGTAAAAAAAAAGTGAAAAAAAAAACTATAATTACCGTTGTCTTATTATACATAAACATTCTATGATAATTTTACACTGTACATGTATTAAACTAGTTTTTTGTGTATCATACGAGATCGTATAATAATCGTATGCACAAGCGTATTATATTGGATGAATAAAACTTGTAATTTATTTGTTCGTTTCGTGGCGAAGAAGTTTTTTCCTCGATAATAATTGTTGGGCGTACTCGCTGAAACGAAAACAATGGGATGAATGATGTCAGGAATACCGTATTGGTTTTATTACCAGGGTTAGAGCGTATGAGATTACGATCATGAATCCTGCATCGGTGCACTTGGATTAAATTTAACGATTGTCGATCATCCCGTGTCCCGATGTATGACGCTGCATGTGCAGCGACGAACCACGTGTTCGAACGACATAAAAAGATAAATTGTTAAACGATTATTACCGTGCCATAATTATTATCAACGCCCAGAGGTGCGCGCGGATATGTCATATTTATTGCTGTTGCCAAAATACGAGCCGTCACTACATTACATCACGGACGAGACGAAACAAATTCATATTCGTTTGCAAGATGCGATTTCATTACCGTAAGAATAATGTTTTCAGATATTCGATTAAAACATCCTATTGCAAAACAATATTATTAATAATAATAATAATAATAAGAAGAAGAAGAAGGAGAAGAAGGAAAAGAAGAAGAATATCAATATGCTCGGGGCACTTCAATAATAACTGTACGAAACGAAAAAAAAAAAAAGAAAAAAAGTATTATAATAACAATAACGGTATGAAAAATTACGTATTTCGTTATACGTATACATAATGTCGATGCGGCGGTTTTCGATATCTAATTTGAAATATATACACGAACGTATATCACTCAATGCGAATCACTGGTGAACCTAAAATATGCACGACGAGGTAGTGAAAATCGAAAATCGCACAATGTAATTATAATAAAATACGAGTCGAATAAAATATAAAAAAAAAAGATTCATAGAGATACTGAATCGAATTATTTTAATTCGAATGTATATGTTATTCATACCATTCAAAAATGAAGCAATTCGAATTGAATGTCGTAACTCTATTTATAAAATGTTATTTTGTAATATTATTAATTAACTGGTCGATCTATATCATGACTTTCGATGAGAAATCAGCCATATAATAATTATTCTAGCAACATAACAATTTTAATGTAAATCCTTTTTTTTTTAACCTTTTAAACCGAATACTATTTCAACCACACAAGTAATCTAAATTCTTGATAAATGAAATTTGAACTCAGTATTAACCCGTTAAAATATAATATTGACGTGATTCATCTCCGGAAGTCAAATCTCATGGTATTTATAGTTTTCTGTTTTCTTTATAGCACTCGTGTACATCTCGAAATTACCAGCGGTAACATCACCGTACAATATTGTGTAAAATAAATAATTCGAAAAATGGATTCACGTGACGTCCATGTTATTTATATATTATATTATGTATATTAAACTAATGAGTAATGACCATTGTTCGTTAGTTATTGCGTACGAATGACGTGAGTTGTCGTGGTTTCTAGTAATAACCATAAACATATGCAGCCTCGGGGCCCTTAGTCTCTAGTAATGTTCAACCACATCAGTTAACCGTACTATTGGTTTTTTTCTTCTCGTAATAAACCAAAATTTATACGATTTCCGATACATAATAAAACGGTCAAGGATGAAAAAGCATTTATTTGAATAGGTTGTCATTGATTATCATTTTAATTTAATACAACGTAAGCCCACGAATGCAGTATATGATTATATTGCACGGTGTGCAAGGTACAATATATTAAAACAAGCTGATAAACATATATTTCTCTTGGATTTTCTATAACTTGTTGTAGTTAACCACTGATAAGTACACTGATGGTACAATATTAAATTATAAATTTGAATCGTTATTGCGGTTAGTAATGATTATGACACTTCTAAGTAATAATCGATGGTCACACTTTACTATGGTAAAATGTTTGTTATTTTTTTCTTAATTAGCAATATTTTCATTATATTTTTTTATTCTTGCTGAGTAAATAAAACATGTAAATACAATATAAATATCTGCGGTGCTTTTTTACAAACTGTTACGCTTATAAGGACCGATGAAGTATTGTACAAAATACTTTACAATCGTTCAAAAACAATTGATGGATATTGTCAATAATTTGTGGTAAATATTTGAATTAAACACACCGCAATACACAGTCACACCTATGTACCTTAATATGAATTCGAGAGTTTATTCAGTTTTGGGCGAAATCAAATCAATTTTAGGAATAAATCAATTATACGTTTATGCTACAGTTTTGACTCCATTTCAAATAATTAAATTAACTACATGTCCATATTGTACAACGACACAAGCTATATTATTATTCGGTGTTCTGTGCGTAATAAAATTATAACGACTTGGTGAGTCGATAAAATCATGTTTGAAATAATAATTACTTAAAGGGATAGAATGAAACATGCAATAGTAGTTCCGACGGTATTTTCGGATAATTTAATATTATCATCGTATTAAACAATATTCCGTTCTTAATACAAATAATAATTGGATAAATTATATAATACGGTTTTACTTAATATCGATGCGCCCACCCAGAGACGCTAAAATCTATATTGTACAATATGTGCATAACATATTATCATATACTGCATACATTCAGTCAAAAATCCGTATCCTGTAAGAGTTGCTATTCTTTTCATTTTTTTTTTCGAAAATGTTCATAATTTAATTGGAAAACCATTAAAAATACCAGCTACTTAAAATTTGCTGCTGTAAACAAAAAAGTTGATGATTATTGCAAAAATCCTGGTTAACTTTTTGCTGTCGGACACAGTAAATAGTAAAAACAAATAAAAAAAATATCGTCACGGTAAAATCATTACACTACATTTTTCGCTTCTCATTAAAAATCTTCAAAATTAAGTCAAATAGGTTTGGTAAAATTTGTAAAAAGCAACGTTATCTCCTATAAATTATTTAAATCAAGCAAAAACACCCAAAATAACAATCGAGATGTTATTGACATGTATTTGAACATGAAATTTAATATGGAATTGAAAATTGTTTTATTATAAACCATGATAATTGTAAAAATCTGATGACTAACATAAAATTTATGAATACAGTACTAAAGTGAAATAAATTTTAAAAACATGCTGCAAACGTATTATAATGAATAATAAAACTGATGTTATTAAAAACTCTCCGTTTATTGTTATGGAACAGTTGTTGGTTACAGTCTCGGCCGTAATAGTAACAAATAATATTGTGTGGCTATATCGCGTACATATTACATTATAAACGCTATGCTATAAGCAATAATTGATTAGTACTTTTAACGGTTCGCAGATAATGTATTTTAAAGAGTATTTTTATAAAACATGGAATTCTTTTCCGACCACATTTTTATTAATTTGTTTTATACGAACTAAGTTTAATTTAAGAATGTAACCAAGCCAAAACATTTCACCGATAATTTCTTTTTACTCACATGACGGTTTGAAAATATTTATATTCAATTTACATGAATGAAACGAAATGTAAACGATAAAACTAGGTATTAATGAAATCGGATAGTTTTAATTATGCTCAAGCTGATTCCGTTACTACGACTTGTCTCCACAGTTGATTAATAGATTTTTGTGATAGTCCTGTGTACACGCAATACAGTTAATTTAATCTGTGTATATTTATAATTTAGTGTCATACTAAAAATATTTCTTACAACATATGCTCATAGCTTAAGCCAAAAGTATATGAACACAAAATACAGCCACAATTTTTTTTTTTAATCTTTAATTATTATTATTTAATATCCTTTAAAATAATTATTACGTGTACACCAAGGTTCTAATCATTGAATGTACACATTTAATTTTTTTTTTTTCCAACGGAAAATATTAAACGGTTAATGCCTTGAACTGTACTTAGCTCTGTACGATTTGCACGTTAGTGTTAAAATATGTTACATTCACGTTTTTTTATTTTATTTTTTTATTTCCAATAGTAGAATACTATCAAGTTTAATAGTATTGTTATGGTGCGAAGCATAAGACCGTAAAACTTGGTTCAGAAAAATCAATTCAAGAATATGGTAGAAACAAGTTTGTAAAAATGATTTAACAAGACTTTATCGCTGTATAGAACAATAATAATATTTCATGTTTCATATAAATCATTGATCATGATTTGAATACCTCCGCGCAAACAATTCGTCTTAACGTAACGGATCAATATTTAAAACTAACATAAGTACCAAATGTTGTGCACTGCTCGTACTCTGATATTTGGTATCCGAGCAAAATAATCGAATCGACGACTTATTCTTACGTCGAAGGGATGGTACTTAAACCGATGAAAGCTTTATTTTTTTATTAATTTTTTTTTATATTTTTCATACAAAGCTTATTGTTTAAAATTCGTGCGTGTATGCATAGCATAATATAACCGTTCAATGCAGATATTTGAATATCAAACAATGGACCGCGTTTTGCGATAACGCAGACATAATGTACCTTATGAAAATATCAAGATTTTGCTGTACGCCGTGGCGGGAGGTTGACAAGTAGGGGGGGGACTGTGTTATAAAAGAAAAGTGCCCTTCAAAGTTACTATGTAGAGTTTTGAAGAAGAAAAAAAATAATCCAGATATTCCACTGGATGTTTATTCTGTGCGTAGAGCCCGATACGGTTGAACGTTGATTGTACTCGTCGA
The DNA here is from genome assembly GCF_003268045.1 of Sipha flava. Taxonomy (NCBI): domain Eukaryota; kingdom Metazoa; phylum Arthropoda; class Insecta; order Hemiptera; family Aphididae; genus Sipha; species Sipha flava. The sequence continues at coordinate 794,470 of NW_020272834.1, forward strand.
TTATATGAAAATGATACGCGCGAACGCGTCTGTTAGAAATTTTCATGATGAACACCTATTCCGTTTATTACACCCACTACGGTTTCGCGGGGAGGTGATTTGCTCTTGCGAAACCATTGCGAACATTTCACGGCTGCACGTCGATAAAACCGTGTAAAACGCGCGTGTATTTATTCAGCAACCTTAACGTAGGGACGTATTAAAAGGAACGAAGGGGTGATCGCCCCCTCCCCCTGAATCCGTATTTAAGGAATTGATTACATGTGAGATACACATTTCAATTTTTTTTTAATGTGGATCATTTTATAATGAAATCTAATTACGTGTGGCTGTGAGTACAGATTTGGGCTTTTAGTTGGATCCATACTTAGTGAAAAATCAAATAAAACACAAGCGTAACTTTCAAAACTCAGACAAGTGTAAAAAAACTACACAAAAGTCGATTCTAAGTGGATCCGGAACTAAAAAAAAAAAAAAAAAAACACAAATATTAAGGATTCATCTTCCCCCCTCCCTAGAAGTAAATCTAAATACGCCCCTGCTTTAACGTACAGTTTACAACTAGTGTTAACAATAGCCGTTGCGTTTGACGATCGTAGTGCTCTGGAAGCAGTGCATTGCGTGATCGCATCGCGATTTTAAGCCAAACGAATTTACTATGTATATTTTATAAACAAATTAATCAAATTGAAAAGCATCGAACACTCTCTCTTCACTGTTGATGAGCTGTTTTATTTGAAGAAGTATTACATATATATACATTATTTCTTCTTCTCACTCTTATAATGACTTCAAAGTTATTTTATTATTGTTCATAATCATTTGTTCCGTATTTAGGTGTTTATAGTGACAAATTAAAAAAACAAAATACGGGTGCGCACCGCGAAACATCGAGCTGAACTAAAGTGAAAATAAATACCATCCACAGCTGGTTCGGTCGTCCGTAGGAAACCACTGCTCGCGCAATGATCGGCCGTTGCGGCCGGTCGCAGCTTGGAAACATTTGCGTGGCAACGACGTCGCGACCACCGGCCAACGTTCTGCGGACGGACCGGTGCTCGACTTGGCAAAATCAAAAAGGGGGGGCTCCATTAACTTGAGCAAAAAGAACGTCCCCAAAACTTGTTTAGCGATATAACGATAACGCTTAATAATAGTTGAGGGACACTAAAACGTCTGAAAATCGGTTGGGTCCCCCCGTCTCCCTGCGTCCCCCCTCAAAGCAAGCACTCGGGACGACGGGTCCGGGACCGTTGTCGCGCCGGTCCGGACGTCCGAAGTAATATCGAAGCGTTTTAATTGACGTAGGTCGTGCCGTGTCGCGTCGTAAATCGCACGCGCTCGTAATTGGTACCCGAACACGTGCACCGTTCGGACGATGAACTGCGCAAGCCGTCCGCGGTCGGGAAACAACAACAACCGCGACGATAACGATTTACTCGCGGAATAATGAAAACTAGTCGATCGTCACACGTAGAGCTTGTAAACGGTAGTAAATCGGTCCAATGTTTTCGGGTACTAGCCGCTCTTGCGCGATCGATATCGTCGTGCAATTTTCTAGTCCGCGTTCGTGCCGGATGTTCATCAGCGGAGCACAGCGAATAAGAACACATAAAATGCATAAGTCTCGTAGCAGAAGTGTCCGGACCAGTTTAGCAGGTCGTGCGCAAAACGAGCGTACAAACGCGTAAGCGGAATGACGACGACGAAGGCCGAGGAAAATACGATTTTAAAATTTTGGAAAAAAATCATTACTACCTTACAACACGCATACGAATATAATAAAAAAAATGTTATTAATCTCTACGGTAATTCTAAACGTCGTCTTGTTGGAATCATAACTCTAAGCAACCATTGATAATTTAATTAAAGCGAACTTTGCAGGTCGTGTCTGTGTGTGAGGAACACGACCCGTAGACACGCCTGTACGTCTTATAAACGACATGGGATAGTATACGACCGACTTATACTACGAATATAAATATACCGAAATGGAAAGAAAAAATTGTTAGGGATGACGTTCAAAGTGAGTAGTAACATTACAAGGATTAATACGGTGAAATAGAATTAAAAGTGCTGTTTGTATTTTCCAATGCACGTTGACTGGAAGTCAATGCACGGTAAACGTTTAAAAAAAAATATCAAACCGAAACGGATTGCAGATACTGTATCAAATACCTACAAGAAAACATACTTCAATGTCACATACCAAACTTTGAACAGAAAAATAATATCTACTCCGGTTTAAATTATCGTTGTGGAATAGAACATAGCCAATGAACTAATGGCTATAATTAAATGCAACATATCGTTGACAATATCAAATTCGTTTACAACATCTTATTATAATAATATTATAATTTCTACTTATGTACACGTGTAAATACCATATGCTTATGTTATTATTTATTTCTTACGTAAACCTATCACTAATATTATATGTATTTGTTAAATGAAAAATGATTTCGGTACACGTACAACCACGCAGGTATGCGTAGAACAGTTCGTATGACTGCGAAATATATTCTTAAATATTAAAATAACGCTATTAACAGTATTTCCTGACATCTAGTTAGTGTATTATGATTTTTTTTTTCAAAGGAATGAATTATGTAGACAAGTTTTAAATTAATGACATTCGAGACATATAATTTAACGTTCATTTTCTTGTGAGAACTGCTGTGCGCTTTTTTAATATTCTAAATATAATTTCATAAGACTAGCGTAAAACTAAAATCAAATTTGTGTATCGTAAGATGTGAAATATTGCGTTTGTAATTGAATCGTCCGGTGTTATGAACCATCGTGGCCCGAGTTCGTGTTTTATGCGAATAAACTTTGTTGTAAATTTTAATATTAGTAGAATATACGTACTCAACAGTTAATCAAAATAATGTATCTTGTTGTCAAAAACTAAAATTAAAATTAAATATTACTTATTTTTTATCTTATTATGCTACTATTGCTGCTATTTGCTACTATTTCATAGGTCAAAAATTAATTCAAATATTTTTAGTTTAAAAATATCTTTAATCCATTAACTTTTTTCCTACCATCGGTATATATACAATGCATATTATACACACACACACACATATATAGGTACAACTATTCCGATTAAAAATCAACACTATGTGTTTCATTCGAATCATGAATGCGGTGCAATATATATAGGTTATAACCCAAAGGGTTCATAATAATTAATTAACAACGATAGATCACCTGTTTAGTTTATACTCAAAACGTGTTACGGTGCGTAAGCATTAAAAACGCAACGACCTACCGCAAGAGATGACATAAGTTTATTTTTAAATACGCGTGTTGTTTTATGGATGTATGTATAGACATTTTTTTTTTTTTTTTAATTTTTATTTGTTCGCGCTCGGTTAACGCTACGCGGTTTTATAATTACGGACATAATAAATGACGTACGTGACCGTAAAACTACTACAACTTGTTGGGCACTATTAAACGAAAACCAGACCGGTGTTTTACCGGTCCAAATATAAAATCGCGACAACCCTCTGTGGTTGAATTTTGGCAGTTATCGCGGAACTTATGCATGTACACCGATTCGCTTAGTTCAATCACGTCGTTAAAAAACAACGCAACCGTCTTGTTCATACGAACAGTACTGCGCACCACGTTGCGACAATGCGATTGAAAACACGAAAGTTCTCGGCTGGCGGCGTTCGTCTGGAACACATTGATCGAGGGTCGAATACTTTTGTGCGGACGAACCGTAGGATTTGCGAGATTTTCAACTGAAGACGATCCGGCAGCATGAGGTAGCGACGAATTTTGCCGGGGGCCGAGGAAGACAACGCGAACGCCGCGTAGAAAATCCGAGCACTAGACCTCCGAAGTACCGAGAGCATTATTCTTACTAAGCAACGAACAAAGCACTTGAGTTCGTTACGAAGTTGTACGTGTCGGCGAGTACGGGCACGTAAGTTATCTCTCTCGCAGCGATAACTCGAACGACGAGTGTAGAGGAAAGGACCGAAGTGAGACGAAAATGATCATGCGGATTTCGAAGAAAAACCTCTTGTACGTGTTGTACGTTCACTGTAGTCCGTGAGTTTAAAACAATCTAGTCCGATAACGTTGTTCTGCGAAATCGTTATCCGACAGTAAAATTAAGAGATTGCATAATATCCGATACCGTTGAAAAGATCCGTAAGAGAACGTAAAAAAAAACGCCAAGACTGAGACGAATTACCGCAAAGAAAATATTTACGACTTATAATATAAGTATATATAATATAAATTTGAAGTAATTCGATGGACGATTTGAACATCCGAAAATCGATTGGTGTCACGTGGTTATCAATATGAATTGTCCAAAAACGCGATACACTGCACGTGAACACGTAAAAATCACAAACACGTCAGACATCACGGTAATCTCGAGAAGAAGTAAAGTTGAAATAACGAATAAGTTAATAATAATAAGTTAAGGTCAAAAAAAAAAAAAAGGATTTGTTGTGAGTACGGCGAATGGATTACGATGCGGGGAGTGCGACCGACTCCCCAATGGATTGGCCGCGATCCGTTTCGTCGCAACAGTTATTAGTGCTTCGGAATGGTGAGTTGGTGGCGACGAGTTCCGAATTCGGAAAACACCAAAACACGGTTAAACGTTTCGTTAAATAGGAAAAAAAAGAAAAGAAAAACGGTAGTAACTGTTGGGCTGCTTACGTCATGTCGATCCGGCGCGCTCGTGTCCGGACGAGTTTTCGATGCACGTGCGCCGGAGACCACGTGTTTACCGGGCGGTTGCCGCGGAGGTGGCAGTGAAGACGTGTTATATCTGCTCGCGCGATCGGTTTCACTTCGAAGCGTACCCGGACGCGCGGGCGCGCGCGCACAAACACTCGGAGCGAAACTTTGCACGCGCACAAAACACTTCGCGACGGCTAACGGGGTCTTGCGGAGTGTGTGCGAGAGAGAGAGAGCAAATCGAAGAGGGAGATTGAGAGCGAGAAACGAACACGAGATCACGGCACGCGGAGGGCGCGCTGCACACGGCGGTACCACAATACAACACGTCGATAGTTTGCCGGCAACTGAGAGCCCGCCGACGTACTACACACGCACCGCGCGATACACACACGCACACATACGCGCGCTGCTCGTTCACCACACACACACACACACACGCACACGGGCACACACGCGCGCGCTAGACCCCTCCGCCCCCGTTCGGCCGAAGAGTGGCTCTGCTCACCCGCACCTCGCGCGCGCGCTACTCCTTCCGGCACACCACACACACCACACACACACACGCATATACACACACGCGGCACGAGTCGAAGAGCATCCCCCCAACACCACCACCATCATCACCACCACCATCGCCGTCACCGCCAAACTTCACCCCGACCCCGTCTCAAGACGGGACCCGCTGAAGTCCGGGGCTGGTGCGATTTTCCCAAAACGCCACGTTGGATTATCGGTAATGATAACGCCGTCACACGCGCGCCAGGACGACGAGGAAAACAACACGAAACGCGGTCCTCGCGCACTACCTGCATCCGGATTCGTAACCGAAGGGTCCTTGAACGCGTACGAGTTCATCGTACGATTGTTGTTGTGACCGCGAATCAACGTTTTACCGTTCACGCGTATTCGTAGATTTGGCACAAGTGCTTTTGCAAGGCTCGTCGTACAGTTTCCTTTCAGACGTGTGTGCCGCCACATAAGAACTTTAACAAATTTACACATGGAACGTTTAGGCGTAAACGAAAGCCAAATGACCCGCTGTAAAAATGTTCAAATCAACATTTTACTCGATTTTAAGTCAAATATTCGGTTGGATCGATTAATATTCGTACAAGTTTTTCCGGACAATCGTGTTCAATGCGTCTAATTACCGTGTAAACCCCTGCCGCGCAATATCATAGTTCTGCGGAATTCTGTTCCGAATTCATTTTCCCGCAGTTGTTTCGCTTCATGTGTCATAATACATTTGTCGGACCGCGTTTCGCCGTCGGCATGCAAAGTACTATTATTTTTAATTGTTACACGCGTAGAGATACATTGTTCATTCATTGCACAGAACCCATACGGCGGGCGAATCTCATCGGCTTCGACATAAGGCGCGTTCTCGATTTCGTCTGGCAGTGTATTTTAGAGGACGAACAAGATTTAATGGGATAACAATCGACCGTTTCGCAGGATTGTTCTAATTACGTTACTGGACGCGCAACCCCACTCGATTCGGAAAACGAACTTACGACGGGTAAACAATTTCGTAAACGCGTTTTCGTGCATCCGTTGGACGACACGTGAGCCAAAACTCGCGGTCAAGTCATCCAACACGACTATACGTGGAAACAATCGCACCGTTTATGCAAATCAGTACGAACGGTCCGACGTGTTACTTCGTAAAATCACCTTTACGCGATTGGAAACGTTAATGTTCCGATGACCATTAAATAAACGCTGGTAGTTGTAACATCAATGTTTAACGAAGTCTAAATTTATGCTTCGTTCAGATACATTACCACGTATGATATTATTTACATTCACTGAATACATTTTTTCTTGAGTACACGTCATTCATCCGCGTTCATCCCCCCCCCCCGCCACCTTACTGGATATAATTTCGTCTTCTTAAATCACACACAGAATACCGTATTTAAAGGGCAATAAAGTAGTTTGATGTGTTTTATCCGACCTTCGTCCACCGGTTGAATAAACAGAATCCACACCCACACTTTTGCGAGTCGCCGCGGCGCGCCATTAACTTTTATATTATTTTCCTGTACACAGTTTCATTTTGCTGTGTCAGCTCATTTGCTTCGCCGACCTGTTTGAAAAATAAAATTGCTACCGATTTTATACCTATAGATTTAAAAATTTTATGTCTACAGAATAATATATATTTTAAAGTTTCATTTCGCCACCATAGTGTATTTTAACGCAAATGTTTATGTCTTATAAGTACAACGAAATTCGGTATTCTTCGGTGACAAAACATACGAAACTGATGAAACATTAAAATAAAACGATATTTCAATAAAATTAAATTTGTGAAAATGCCTGCGCTCACGAGTGTGTATTGATGAATACCTCAGTTGAAATAATAATGTCGTACAAGGACAGCAAAAACCGTATTGTAGATTGTAATTTCATCAGACGCGAACAGTGTTTTGCTCATTTCGTTTAAAGTAATATTGTCATAATTTAGTATTTCCCGGAGCGGTTGTGAAAACAGATTTATTACACTCCGCTGATACCCACGCATTATACACCGCATTATACACGAAACCATAAACATTATTGCTTACCTGACTGTATAATATAATATCATATTTATAACGTTGTTCAAAATTAATATCGGTGACGAAGAATATTATCCCGGTAGTTAAAATCTGACTTTTGTATGAAAATCATGTTTTACACAGATAGCTCTCGGCGATTCGATGCATCCATGTCGATTTCGAACTAAAACCTTGTGATTGTCGACAAGGGGGTAAATAATGGTATGACACGAGGACTCATCTCGTTGCTTTTTTTCGCTATGGTCCGATAAAAAGACTTATAATGTAGGAAATCAGAATTATGGAAAAATGTATTCGTGTTTTAAAACATTCAAGCACTGGTAAGTTACATTAATAGGAAATTACATAAAATTATAGGTTTATCACTGAATCTTGACCACTGGTATAATAATTTCTGCATTCATTATTTTTTCCATCTTTGAATCTTTTACCATCCATATGCGTTCAAAAATCATATACTGCACTATACAGTACATTGAGCCAGTGAATAAAAACTATCTTGTTGGTTTATCTCGTACATTCATATAACACACAATTAATATGGTAAACAATGCAAGCCATCTCGGTAGGCTTTATTAACAGTGTGTTCATAAGTCAAAACCACTATTATTTCCATAGTTTGATGACGAAATTTTTGTAATTGACGCATTTTGACCTTGCAGTGGTCATAAGTCTTAATCAGTATCTCGTCTAATAAATTTCACATTATTGTATTAATAGTTGAAACGTTTATGTTTTATCGTTTTTATCGTTAATTCACGTACCATTGTTTCAGACTTGTTAAGGATGAAGTATTCATGGGAATAGGAGGTTTTACGGCTCCTATCATTTACAGAATCTCGAGGGATATCTTGATACGTCCTAATTTGTCGATATGATCATAGAGCAATTTGAAAGCCACAATTTAGCCAATGTCATAGTCATATGCAACAGACTAATAGTAATAAGATAATACACAAAACATTTAATTAATATATTACAGAGAAATATAAATAAAAACAAACCAAAGTAGAAAATTTAATAATACGAGTAACATTCATTGAGAGTATTTATTATGAGTAGTATTATTAATAAAGTAACAAAGCCATTTATTTGGTAATAGAGTTTTATAGCCATTATTATTTTTACTCAGTGTAATTAATAACTTCAACTATTGTTGTATTTAATATACAGTCTATTGAATGAAACTCAACTGTTTCATCTATTCCATCGACAGTTCAAGTTTAACCGTTTAATATGAGAAACGTTAAAAGCATTTCTGAATGAAATAAGTTTGATTAATAAGTGAATATTTATAAAAATAGTATTTATATAGTTGGACGACAAAAATCCTTAATGCGATATATTGAATTTTTAATGATTCAATTTTTGCAAAAAAAAAAAAAAAAAATTAAATTTGAGAAAATCTGTGCCTGCAAATAGTACTTTGAAACTATAAAATGTCTTTAACTAAACAACATATACTATTTAATAGAAATTCATGGAAACATCCGATTTCGTTATAACGAATTTCGTTATTACATTTTTTCACACATATACATCATTTTTGTGACTTTTCAGTAAAACTTTTATTTCGCTACAAAAAATACCATATGTAAAATCTTCTATCCATTTTTCAAAACTAAAATAAAAAATAAATAAATATGTTATGAATTTTGAATTTTAAAAATGTAAAAAACAAAAAAAACCAGTGTATACCATAAAACATTTAACAACATACTATACGCTGAATACGAATTCACGTGAAAAACGTTAAAGTTAAACAATAATTCGAAAAAAAAATGGCAATAGAAATACGTAAGTACGTAAAAATTACTCTCGACCTTTCCGTTGGACAAATTTAATAATTCAATTCTATATTGGAACAAGTATGCCCAAGCATTTTCAATATACGGGAAGGAAATTTTAATTATGTAAATACAAGGCGGACTGTAATAAAAAATTAAAAAAATATTTTCACTTGGCCTTCGGGTAAACCATCAACAATGTTTGTGTTGTTGTGTTCGTGTGGGTGTTTGCTTTTAAAATTAACTCCTTCGAACCGTTGAATTTGACGATTCGCAGATACATAGTCACCATTGTATATTACACAGAACAAATTTTATTGTAATGTTGTTTTGCGGCGATGTCGTTTGCACCGGTTAAAAGTGAATTTGGAATTCAATTACACGAAATATGTGTCGGTGAAAAATTCGAGACTCTCATGGGAGGTGCAGTAGGTGCAGTACTCACACGTTGCGACCAACGTGATAAAACCGGATAGTTGTTTAATATAAAATTTATATTCGAGCAAAAGAAATTAAATTGGACATTTCCAGGTTGTGCATATAATTATTGTATACTATTATACCTATAATATAGTTGTGAGTAGAGCACGCTTATAATAATAAAACTAAAAACGAATCATTCGTTTATAACGCACGTTAACAAAAAAAAAAAAAAATAAAAATGTCACTGTAAAAGATGGGTACGTAATGATAAGTACTATAATATAGTAAGTATATTATTATATTATTAAGTATATTATACTTACGTATGCGGTTTTTCGACTTATGCAAATCGATTAAGTAACTATCTATATAGTTTTTGCATTCAAATCAGATTTGATATTCGACGATATCAAACGCAAATCGTTATAAATACATTTCATTGGTTTTCAACATGTTATTTCACCGAAAATGTATATTTATATATGAGCTTATAGATAAATATTACTTCATTATACTGTTTCAGAAAAAGTCGACAAAAATTTCTAGGAGTATAAGAATCTTCCTTTTTAAAAAATTGAAAAAAAAATTAAGGTAGCTTTTGAGGAATTCAAATAAAATTTTGTTTCGAGATTAAGACTCGAGAGTTCATACATGTTTACCGTCTTAAAACACGTAACTACGAGACTTTAAAATCTAATACGATGAAAAACATTTGAAAATACCTATTTTAAACAAAGTGCCAATGATTATTTTTTGATACATTTAAAATTAATTTAATATTCGAATCTAAATAATGATTATAAATATTTTTATAATTATTGTTCTCCATACATCTATAATTGCATTTTTCGTAATGATATTATAAACGAAAGAACTGTTATAACATGTAAGTTATAATTTCTAATTTTAGGCTATGAAAATAAAAAAATGTATTAATTTAAACATTAAAAAGATACACGGTCACGGTTCAGTAATTAATTTTTGGATTCAAACAAAAAAAAAACAACTTTATGAATTCGGTGTTCACTGTCAAACGAGTAAAACTTAATTAAAATAAAAGTGGCCAAAATAATTAAAAATAACAGTGGGTTATGGAGAAATTCCTATCCCGTAAAATACGTTTATGGACACACGAAAAATACGTTATGGTGAACTATACATGTATGGTGTTTCTTATTCAAACAAATTTCAGCCTACGGCTATCAATATTTTCACATTAATTGAAAACGCCGACCAATTACAGATCACACAATGAGAAAAAAATAATGTTAAACATTGCAAAATGTAAAACTATATTGCTAACGAAAAAAAAAATTAAATTAGTTAGGGTATACGTTACGCAATGCAGGACTATTAATAAACAATTTTAGAGTAAAGTGATAGGCCTGTGATAAAATCACAGCTATGAATTTTCCCTTAGAATGTAGTAGTTTTATTTATTTATTTTATTTTTTAAGGGGGGAGGAGAATAAAAAAAAAAATAATAAAGACCAAACGATATCGATTTAAGAGAATCGGTAATCGTAGAATATTAAAGGACGAGTATGGGGCAGATTGACTTGAAGGTCAAATTTTATCGTATTATATGTACATAAATTAAGTGGTTGACTTTTAAAATAATATCCGCAGAATATTGTGTTTACAGTCAATTTGGTGGATTTAAGTTTTTAAACATTTATCTCTTGATCAGTGTGGAAAACTGCCGGCCAATCTTTTTTAACTATCAAGTGTCGGCGGTTTTTCGTAGTTTTTGTATTCCAGTATGCAGTACCTCGTGCAAGATCAACTGGCATGTGCCACGTTAAACTACGAAATCTCTTCAAAACGGGGTTGTTTGATTACACGGTAATCCGTTCACGTCGATACGATATTTTAAAACTGATGCTGATATATTCAAATCGTTCGGTTTTATTAACTCGTTTTTGTTCATTTACGAGTATTCTACGTACCACTATAGTTTAATATCGTAGATCTAATAGACATGCACACGCACACATATATTATAATAATTATATGTAGCAGTAAATGCACCATACGTGGAAACAAAATAATCGTATTTATTTTATTTTTTTTTTTCATTTTCTTTCTACTCATTATTAGACCGCTGATGTCATTCTTCTGCCCTAACCATAAACACGCATATGCATATCGAATAATTTTGTCGTGATGGAGAAATGAATCAACATTATGTAAACCATTTTTTTTTTTCTATCGCCGACGTGGGCGGAGCGCTTAGTCTTTTATCTTCTACCGCAGCACGTCACCGCGTTTTAATACGCTGTACGTCAGCGGTCGATCAGACAACGCGACCTCAGTGCGTTAATAATTGTAAGTTAATTGTTTAAATGCAATTCGTACGATCTGTTTGTTTTTAATTGACATCGTGCGGTCGGATAAACCACAATGAATATATTTATCATGATAACAGACGTTACGATTTGTTGCGGAAACTAGAAGAATCCAGCACCCGAATCGATTCGTTAACAAATGCATACGTTGCGCTAATATTCGTCAATCCGATCGTCGTGATTGTCGGCGTGAGAGATGCTCGTTTTGCAGTCATTGCAACCAACAAAACTATTACCGATCGCTAATAACGGTTAACTAATGAATATAATACTATTCCGAACAACATAAAAGCATTTTAAATGATTTTCAAAAATCTTTTTACCCCAGATATATGTGTATATATAATTATCTGGTTGCTGGTTCGTTGGCCGTTGCTAAAAAAAATTGTAAAACACCGACAATTCAGAACAGAATATCAGGTCATAGGGGGCGGATCTATGAAAAGTATACCGAAATCGGGGCAAATTACAGCTGAATTTCATTGACTTGCGAAATACATTTCTGAAAATAATATAAACAAACACTAAATTCGTATCGTTGCAGTTAAATTGTTTTCCTCAAATAAATAGATAATTCAAATATTAATGCAACAAATATGTTCTTATTATCAATATAATTTTTACTGTTATTATTAAGGTGATCCAATAAACTATAAACAGTATTTGCGTAATATCTTGAACGTTTAATGTAACCAAACCGAACGCCGAAATCGTCGGCTGGTGATACAAGACGATGACATCTCATCTTATGTACGTAATAATATATACAAATATCGTATGTATTTTGATCTTATGCGAAATTCGTATGTCGTACTTGAACGATTAAATATTAAAATATTCACGTTCTTTGTCCGTGGGCTTGGTTCGTTGTATGTGGTCCGATTATTGCTGTTGTTTCGAATTCCGAGATAAATCTGCAGCGATATGAGATTTTACGTTTATTCAATTAGTTTTTCATCATTATTTAAGAAAAAACGTGTGTATGGATTAGTGATTGAAATTACGATCGAATGGTGTGGAATAGTGTTTTATTTGATTTATTTTCCATTAAATATCAAAGAGATTCAAGTATTCATTCAACATTTAGTTTTTATATTTTAAAGATACAAACTAAATAGAATGAATAAAATGTAAATAAATTCTCATTGCTAACTTTTTTCTGTAATCGATAAAGATATTTAATGTACTAATATTGTATAATTATATAATACTGTAAATGAAAGATAAATAATATCCAGAAACAAGAGAATAATGTGTTAACTGAAAGAAAGATTTTAATAAAAATTTAAATAAAAAATTGAAAAATCAATCATGACCTTATGATGAGTTTGATACCATTCTATTGCTATTTAAAAATGTTTCTCGGTGAACGTCAAGGTAATATCTACGATATGTATACTACATATGTACATATTATGGGTATTGAATAGGTCTTGTATAATTTAAAACTGATAAAGGATAAACTCCAATTTAATAACGAAATCCATGAAATATATATAATAATAGAATTCACGAAAGATTATATGTCGATTATTGTAATTTATAGTTAATAAAGCAGGTTTAATATTAAGTTATGTAGTAACTTGTATTATAAAAATATATCAAAAATAAATTTATATTTTACTGAAGTATATCAACAAATGATTTACTCAAAATGTATTACCCAAATACTGAAATATGCCCCTACAATTATTAGCTTAGAGCGATAAAATAAAAATATAAATCACTTTTATGTTAATTAAAAAATATTTCGCTTAATTCTACTTATTAGTTTAAATAATTCGAAAAACTTAATAATAAAAAGTTATGATTTAATGAATGTCTTTATTTATTTTTTATTATTCCATACTAATATATTAGTTTTATTGTTTCAAGACAAATCTTAGTAATTTTAATTTTACCAACTAGTTGTTGTACTACGCTAAAATAATAATAATAAGAAAAGTAATTTCTATACCTCAATGTTCGAGTTATTGCGCAATCTAAATATAATAATTGGTTTAAAATGAAGAAAAAACCGTTTAGTTAATCAAAAAATAATTTTTTTCATTTATTAAAAAAAAAAAAAAAATGTTGCGTTAACATAATTCTTTATACTTGACCGGTACTGAGAAAATGTATACCGATTTAAAATTTAAAACATTGTCTAAGTAATTAAAAAAAAAAAAAAATAATAATAAAAAAAAAATACTATGAACTCTATCTAATCTAGTTAAAAAAAAAATGTAATTTATTTCCTGGTCGCTGGCATAGACTACAGTAGTAACGTATTAAGTTTTTGAATTCTGACGAGCGTCAGAGGGCATATGTATACAATATGTATCCCCAAAATAATAATTAACGAGGCTTGCTGTAACAGAGCATAACGCGTGGCCGCTGGACGGCTTTCGGGAAAATGCGAACGGAGAACGTTAACGGATCGGCAGACCGCGCGGGATCCGTCGGCTTGGATACGGGCTCGGAGCCACGTCGAACCGCGTCTAACTCTGAAGAAAAATGTTCAACGGCGTAAAATCAGATAGGAACGTCAAAACGAACGGGTGTTTGCGATAAAACGCGAGGCGCAATAGCAGAAGCGTAATTGAACGTAATTTACGAGCGGCACAAAAACCGATCACGTCCAACAGCTCGACCGGGACGGGACGGACAACGTGTTCGACGACGAGCTCGTGCGAAACGGCCAAGTTTTGATCAACACGCCGAATTCATGTGAAAATTAAAAACGGGAGAAACATTAGCGAGAGAAACAAAAAAAAAAATGGAAACATTTTCAGCGATTCACCGAGTCCCCCTGCCGTTAGCGTATCACTGGACGGAGGGACATTAGGTATGTTTTTGGGCTTTTCGACGGACCGGTAGAATTAACAACGCACAGATTTATCATGTTCCTTTGCCGCTATTCCGACGACGACGTAACGATACACCGAAAATACTGATCGGACGCGATGTGCGCTCGTTGCGCTATTGACGTTTTAAGACGTACATGTCCCCAACCCCACCCATTTAATTTTTCGCACTTTTTTCTGTGCCAAAATTTAGTGCTCTATTCCTACGAATTCCTGCGATCACTTTCGAAATTCCTGCTCCGAAATCCCTGCCAAAAATCCATTTTTGTATGGGTGGGCTGGGGACATGTACGTCGTTTTAAGTTCGCGTCGCACTATCGCGGTAAATTTTTGTCACACTACAAAGCGGTTTTACGTTCTCAGCTTTCGTTGCCCACGCGTGTTGCGCATAGTGATTAGAATATATTTTAATATAAATTAAAATATCACAAGTAAGTTCGATTTTTGAAGCTACATCATCCCAGGCTTTGGCTTTAGCATAGCGGTCCACCATATACTCTCCTCGGAATTCATTTTCCAAAGGCACTCTTCTTTTTCGACTTCCACAGTAAGTAGTTCAGCGTCGAAAAAACTCATTTCGAATAACATTTAAATACCTATTGTACACCGAAAACGCGCGATAATATCGCTATAGTGTGTTACAAACCATGGGTTTTTATTTTGAACGGTCAAAAATAGTATGAACCACACGTTGTTGTGCGGCGGCTAACGGTTGAACGCAGCGGAGACGCTCGTGTCACGTTTCGTAAATACACATGTGATGGTACCATGGGCGCTCGCAGGGGAGGGCCAAAGGGGCCGTTGCCCCTACTGGGAAGTTTTGTTTCAAAACTATTGTTAATTTAATACCACGCATATTAATAATAACATCATTTTATTGAGATCCATTTTAGATGTTTAGTTAAATTTATTATATTTTTAGATATTCTAAAATGTATAATATTGAACGTATTTATTTGTTTACAATGTTTTCACAAGACTGCGTATCGCAAATAGACTATAAATTCCCCCGAGTACCGATTTCTATGGTATTTGATTTTGTTCTCATATATTTTTAGATACACGTTATGACCCTTAGAATTTTAATCTTGTCCCAGGTGGAATTTTATCCTGCGGGCGCGCTTGAATTGTACCCTCAGAAGAAACCACGCGATTACTACCGTGACCGCAATAGTTTGACGTGACCTTACCGTTAGGTTATAATCCGCGTAACCTTTTCGCCGAAACTCGTGCGGTGCGAGTGGGATGCGCCGGAAACGGTTCGCACCAAAACCCGTTTGACGCGTTCGAGATAAATCAACGGCGTATAAATCTTTCGGGGAACGAAAAATCCATTATCGTCACGACACGAAACGATGCGTACATTAACGTACAATGTTTTCCTCCGAGAATCGATCGTTGCACATGTGCGTACGACGACCGTGCGACGTCCGTTGGAGTAGTAACGATTATATGCAAATAAATGCAAACGATTTTGCGTTACGTGCCATCCGTGTTTACAACGGCATTTATATTGTATTCATTTATTTTTTTATTTTTTTGTAGACATTTTTTAATGTCTGTCGAATAAAAAAGTGCATTTTTCTTCGTACGCAAAAATAACAACAACAAAAAAGTTTATAAGAAGACCGAAGCGAATTGAAATAAAGTTGTTTTTCGTTTTTTCACACCGAAACGGTGGTGGGTCTGTTTCGAAAAAAAAATCACCCGGAAATAACAGTACAGGAGTCCAGAAAATAATGGTGACAAATTATACATGTAAAATATTATCCCTTGAATGAAAAGGATTTTTTTCGAGCATACGTTTCGTGATATAGCAGTTGTTTATGCAGAGATAGATTCCAGTGATTCAATAAAAATAACCGGATGAATTTTCATTCTTTGGCTACAAATGAAACATTGCGTTGAACGAATATTGCACCCGCAGTGTGCATCCGAAGCATTGATCTCCTGTGAATCCTGTCTTCAAATCAATTAGTTCGTAAGAGCCTGTTTCGCGCGTCTGCCGCAACTAGAGACACTTGTTTTTTTGCGGCCACTTAACACACTGCATTGCAGAAATCGGTAACGTATAAATCATTTAGAAAAAAAAAAACAAATATAGGATTATTCTCGTAAAAAATGCGCCGACATCTAATGATTTACACTCGCTACCACGGGGAGACTGCATCGTTAACGTAATACTGGATTATTCGACAAAACCAAAATTTGTTTTAATGGAACAGATCGCGAGACGGGCACTATTGCGCATCTTCACTCTTCACAATCTTAACACGGACTTAGCACACAGATTTGAGGCGTTTCTCTGGTACATGCATAAGTTGCGGCACGTGTTTTTCACATATATACACGGTCATTTTCCTTCGACGTAAAATTGGATTTATAAGGGAATTGAACGTTGTACGTACTTCAATATAGACACTTAACAAATAATAATTAATTAATAAAAAAAAAAAAAAAAAAAAAACAATATTTTTAACCATACCAATAATATAAGAGTAATATTGAAATACTATCAAGTCCGATAAAACGGAAAGGAAAATATTGGTTGTAAATTTGTAACATTCATTTACACGAAATTTACTACGATCTTATAACAGATCAGATATACTAACATGTCTGCATGAAATGTGATCCTTTATAATTTGTCTGATTCATGATTTCACTACGGGTTTACAGTTAACGACCAAACCGTTGTTAGGGATACGTCTTGGGGTGCGTCTTAGTCGTTTGTAATTTTCACTAGACTAATGTGACATCCAACGCGACGTTTCGAACATATTAGCATAACGCCCACCGATAAGATGTGTGCGCATCAAAAGGAGTTACGATTTCATAGAGAAACGATATAATTGACAGACGCAGTTCCGGATACATTCATATATGTATGTATTCCCTGCCAGTAGCGCATTATTCTATAATATCCTTATTATCCGTTTATATTACTTATTATACTAATATTCTTAGCGTTTTTACGTGTTCTGTTGAGTGATCTAAACACGATTTTTTTTTTTTTTTATGCGTATTTTCGTCGTTCCCGACGCAATTGATCCGGATTTACCGGGTATGTAAATGCGTGTTTTACATCTTCGATCTGCGAGTCCTGATCGTAATACACACTCAAAAACAACGAATCCTTTCGACATTCGTTTTATATATTATAAATCTAGATAAATATATAAGTACCTTTTCATTTGACAATGTTTTTTTTTTTCAAATTTTGCCCCCTCCCCCAATTCAATGAAATCGTCCAAAACGAGTTGTAACTTATAAAACTCAATTTGTAACTATTTGTAACCAACTTTTTAGAATTTATAATCTTGGCTCTTTTGAGTAATCGTAAATTTCTCAATAAGGTGCAGTTTAATGCACGTATAGGAGCTGTTACACATGCTTTCTATTATGGTTTGTCTGAGATTCAATACTTTGAAACGAGTTTGAAGATTCTTCAAGATGAAGAAGATGGTATAATAGTTCCAAATTCTAGACTAGATACTTATGTGCGTTTGGATATTGCCCATTTGATTAAAATGATTAGTAAATAAAAATATTTTAAGATGAGAAGTCACGGAAAGATTAAAGAATTTTACGTTAGAACCATAATTCTCCTTATAAAATCAAAAACAATTAATTTAAAACAATTTTCCACGGTTACCATAATTACACAAAATAAATAAATCCATAGTGTGTATTTTGTGTGTGACCACTGTTTATGAATGTCGTTGTAAAAACACACATTTTATATTTTTATTTTTTTTTGGAATGTTTTAATATTAATAAAAAAAAAAAAAAAAAAATGGGTTTTTATGTTTTACTGCCAAATGAATATTACACAGTACTTAGGTCCTACTTATTTGTAAGCATTATATTTTACTTTAATGATGAGAGAATTCAGCTAATGAAATGTATTTATCGTATTTATATGAACTCAATAGAGATACTAAAAATACTTCACACAAAATCTTTACACACGTTAAGAATTTACTGGCTTGTATAAATATTAGTGGATTTGTATAGTTTTTTAATATGTTGTATCATTTTTTTTTAAGTAATTTTTAAGCTGTAACTGAAGGTGTAAAGTCGTTATGGAATATGAAGTTTAATAGATGCACTGTGGCACAGAAGTTATACTCCAAAATAAATATGACTGAAAGGATAATTTGTACTTAGAAGGAAATGTATATCATAGCATATTATAGTATGTTTCATAGTACAATACCGAAAATCCAGATAAATTTCATGATTGATTTTTTTTTTATAAATAATTTATTGTTAATAGAAAATTTTGATTTTTAAACTGTGAACATTAGGTAAGGCTATGTTGAGCACCTTTATTTCTGATTTTATTGATTATCTATTAATAATTATCTACGGATTTTTTTCGTAAAATTTTGCATGTTTGATATATGCCGAAAAATAATTATAAGTGCACAGTCTTATTTATAACTTTATAATATTTAAATTTGTTCCGATTGACGGATTCTTAGTTTTAAGACTAAGTTTTATTTTTCTGGTGAAATTCGTTTTAATTATGTTTCAATCGATTTTTACAGTTTTAAGATCGTAAGAACTTTCTTATATTATTGGGATTGTTTTAAATTGTTGATAGAACCATTTTCGGTCATTAGCATTCATACACACGTATAATATGTTTATTATAATGCTGTTAGCCGTTTGTTATACTCGCGTGTTATCATACCATAAATACAACTATTGCTGGTGAATACGAATATTTTGGCATCTATTAGTTGATCACAACTATACAAATTATTCACAAAGATTATCGAATGTGAAACTCGTCTCGTAAACCGATATCACGTGCATCCATTCGTCTGCTTTCCAGGATATGTAACCTGCACGTTATCATCTTCTAAATTGACATTATTTGTATTTTTTTTTCCTTTACAAGGTTTCGTTATTTCCTTTGATCTTTATCCTGTACATACACACACATATGAGTACATGCATAGTAATAATATGCGTCGTAATTGTTTATATATTACGTAACAAGCCTACTCTTAACATCTTGCAGATTTTTCGTACAATACAGCTAAACGCCCATGTTGGTATTGATTTCCATTGCAGGACTTTTTATTCGAACCGAAAAAAATAAACGTACTACAATGCAATTTGTTCACCCATGAACTGGTCGATTAAATGGCAAAACTTCGATTTCGAAAAGAGCTTTTAATCTTCCGTAATGTATATATATTTATATATATACATATGATGCGCAATTTACTTTCTCGAATTGTGATCGTGAATTGTCGTCCGTATATCGCTGATCGTAATCAATTCTTATTGTACAACGTTTATTGCAGAGATTCCCTTAATTCCCATTCACAGTGCTGTCATATTTTACCAATAAAAAAGTAATTGTTGAGATGAGAGAATATTCTTTACGATAACGCTCGTACGCAGTTTTTCGTCCAGCTTATAAATTATAAATCATATCGTAGAAGTTCCCTTCAGCAGTTACGTAACTGCTCTAGTAAGCCACCAAGTGCACCTAACCAATCATAACTCGAACAACTGAACATTGGCTAATTTGTAAATAAATCACACAGGGACTTATGAAAGATGACAAGTTAAAAATTAAATGTACTATATTTATTTTCAAAATAGGTCTGTTGATAAACAGGAACGGGTCATTAATATATATGAATGTTGCCCATATATATTTGAAACCAACGGTTGGTCGGGAAAAACGACTCTGATCGATCTAGCGTGGTGTAATATACTATAATGAACACAAATGGGGAATCAGGCAGATGATAATATTTTGAGGATATTTTTTCATAGTTTATCATAAATAATACGAGAAAAATATTATGAATACGTTTTTTATTCGATTATGTATTACAAGAGCGTAAAACATTATTTGAATCAACGTCCGATGGTAAATTCTAGTTTAAATGCTCTTACTGGACTGCGACTTCTTGGCTTACATAATACATCGTGCTCTACGATACCTTTGCACGATATGGTCCCTGTTTTACAACCGTACACTCGTTGCTAACAGAGTTTTGGTATTTTACGACCCGAACGAACTGTTCTCGATATCGTCCAAATAATATTATTACATTGATGATTTCTTTTAAACGGCGCGACTAAATTATTGAAACGCGCGCAGTAGGATTGTGAACATTTGTTCGTACTGTTTCCAGAACTGGATCAAGGGAGGGGAGCTATAACCTCGGGTCGCAAGTTTAAAGGGGCCACAATAAGCTGCTTTTCATATAAAATGGCATAAAATAAAATGTTATTATAATTTTCAACAATATGCAAATAAACTAAACTTATCTTAATTATTATTTAATACAAATAACTAAATCTGAAAAAAATGGAAATGATTTTTGTAAAAGGGCCTCACTAAAAGTAAAGTCCCCTCATGTTATGACAATAATCTGGTCCTGACTGTTCCTTCTCGATTATTAAAAGTCCACCGTTGTATCCTTAAGTATTTTATCGGCACCAATTTACATAATATATAGTAATATTAATGTAAACAATGATTTCTTAAGCAGCACAAATGATTAACAACAACATGATGATTAGTGGACGGATTTTTTATTTTTATTTTTACGCGTTAACGGACGGCAGCCGACGTTGACGTGATGCAATCTGTCATGACCGAGTAGATCACCACACTCGTACTATTTATAATCTTGTACATGATAAGTCTCCGTCTATACTGTAAAGATGTATAAATGTCGTCAGACGAATTAAACGCAGCTCGACACATTCCAAAATTAAGTAGATTTATATTTTTAATTTTTATTTTTTTTTTATCATATGTTACTTTTTTATATCGGCCTTGTGGAGATCGCTATTTTTATTATTCGTTACTACTGGTGTTATAATAATAGTGGACCCTTCGTCTTCACCCGACGACTGAATTATGATTTGAAATTTGTCGCGATGAATTAATTAGCACGGACTGGATACAAAAACACATTTCACTGTATTTGTCTATCGTAACAACAGACCGATCCGCGGATTAAATGAGAAGAAAAACGGTTTAGAATCGCTGTTCGTCGATTTCGGAGTAAATTAATCACACTTAAGTTGGATCAGAAATCGAAAAAACGAAATCCGAGAATCAAATTAATTTAGACCCACTCCCCCAAATATCGTTTAAAGAATCAATTCCTGCGATGGCGCATTGGGTTGTTCGTTTACGTCACGTCGCAACGGTCTGGTAGAGAAACTTAATACGCCACCTCGTGGACGATGGCCGAGAGACGAACGAATCGGTAGTCGTGCTCATGAGCACGCTAAAATGACGATAGCAACCACGTTGATATTAATTAATATATTTCTTGATCAAGGTATGGTGAATCGATCAACCTTACGTTGTATGCGTGTAAACGATCTGAATGTTTTATGGAATAACGAAATAACTAAAAATTCTTACATCGACCGAATCAGTGATTTGAATTGTTACATTTAACCGTTACCTAATTTAATATTACCAAATAATAAGTGCATATTTACATATTATTGTGTTATCGTTTGCACCTGGTGAGTCTAAGTGAGGCTTTCCGTTTGCCGCGAAACAGTGAACAGTGTACACACGCGAGTCATACTGATCATTCGCTACAAAAACTGTTCTCGGATATTATGTGATACTCGATAGGCAGTAAGACATTAAAAACTAATTTATTTTAATTTTAAAATATTCCAAAAAATGCAAAGAGAATTAAAAACGTGTATCAGCAACGACGTCCATAAACAGCAACACGTGGCCACTCGCAAAATACTCTGTATGGGTTTATTTGTTTCGTGTAATTATGGTAACCGTGGAAAAACGATAGTTGATGTATTGTTTTAAATGTAACGATTCACTCTAACACAAGCCGTGATCGATTCACGATTGTACTTTTTCGTTTCTATTAATCTTGGTTTTTGCGATATTTTTCGTATTGATATTTCTGTAGTTTACAATTCACAAGATGAACACTGATTTTGGTGGGTATTGGGTTCAACAGTGGCTTATTTTCAATTTTTTCTGGGGGGTCCACACTTTATACATAACTAATATAAACTATATATTATATTGTAATAGTTATTGGAGGAAGTTAAACTAAATATATAATGTAATAATCGTATATTCTTATGTAATATTATATTATATAATATATATATATATATACCTATATGTTGTATTTACCATTATATGTTATAAAGTATTGTTATAAAATAAATTCTAGTTGTCTCAATTTTTTGGCCAACTCCTCTATCACTTCATCAATAGTAATTTCAACTTTTCTGTGAATGTTTAATATAGCCAATTCTGCAAATATGTAGGAATTTTAGTTTATTTTTTATTTTTTGGAGAAGTTCTAATGGGGGTCCAGTGATGACAATGATGTAGATCGGAAAGTGATTTATATTTAGTTTAAAATAAAGTTACACAAATTTGACATGAATATTACAATGTAATTACTACATGTAAAAAGATAATTATTTATTTATTTAACGATATACGGTGACAATACCAAGTGGGGTCTACCGAGGTATTGTATTTCTATTGTTAGTCGATTTCGATAGTTATAGACAGGTTGGAAAAATATAACCAAAAAATCATCTATGTAAATAACAGATAATTCAATTAATATATATCTAGATAAGATGATATACAGCACCAATTTATTTTATCTAGATAAAGATAAAAATACATACAAATTTTCTAGATAAAAAAATAAATATATTTTTTTTTACTTCTATTATAAATTTATAAATTGTGAATTTGTATAATACCCATGTAAAATATTTAGAATGTTTAGAGTTACTTAAAAATGAATAGCCGGAAGGCAATTTAACTACTATATTCGCAAGATTGAGAAAAATAATCCAATACTGGTTAGGTCACAGTCAGATATAGAAACTATAATAACTTGGTATGAACCAGTGTCATTCTTTTAACATTAATTCCTACCGAGTACAACTGGAATACGCTAGAATAGTTCTTAAGGAAAGTTAATAGTACAATAGCAGACGGCAAAAACTATCAGTACTCATAGTATTTGATCCCATTTTTACATCATGTTTTATTAATAATGAATTTAAAGGTATTCTGGATTTTCGTACATCCGATGATGCACCATTGGGCGTAATCACACATTACGTATGGCAAAGAGACTATCAAACCAGAGGACTACAACATTTCCATACATTTATTTGGATAGAAAGAGCTCTAGTGTTGGGAGTTTCAACAAATAACGAAGTAGCTGATTTTATTGCGAAAAAAATTACGTGTGATAACTTGATAAAAATTAATTTCCAACACATTCAAAACGTATAGATTCATATCAAATGCACAAGCATAATAGTTATTGCACACGCAAGAAAAATACATCGAAAGGTATAGTTCAATGTTGTAGATTTGAATATCCTATGACTGTTACAATTCAGTTTACAATCCTTGATGTTGCTACATCTATTACTGGACGAAGAAATCTAAAATCGAAAAGAGACTTAATGATATACCACGATCAGAAGAAGAAGCAAATATAAATTATTATATTCCTGCTATTCTATTGGCGTGTGGAGGAAATATGGATATACAATTAATTTGTGAAAATTCATGTGCCCTTAGTTCTTACATAACAAAATATCAGACTAAACCTGAAACATTTAATGTTTCACAAACGTTTGATATAATAAACAGTAATAAGTCTTTAAATACTAAATTATAGAATGTACCTTTACGGTCACTCAGTAACAAAGAATGTGGAGTTCTAGAAGCATGTGATATGTTGCTAGGTATACCATTATATAGAACTGATAAAAATACAATCATCAAATGGCTGGATGTAAAAATAATGAGGAACAGAAGACTGAAATCAAAAACAGAAATAGAAAATTTGTACAACCAGTCTACTGATCTGTACTACCCTTCGATGATTGATATTCATTACCCTAACGGATCCACTGAAATGTAAAATACTAATCTATTTGGTTTTGCTAGTAAATACGATATTGTAAAAAAAAAAACCACGTTTGACAAAACTTCAATGTTATGAGCAGGGAA
>NW_020272834.1:819298-821512 GCF_003268045.1 Sipha flava
ACTTTTATTTTGCATTTTTTTGCATTTTTTAAACTTTTTCAGTTTTTAAAGCATTTTTTGACATTTTTAGAGCATTTTCCCATTTTTAGGTCATTTTTCATATATATTTGTTGCTTGGAATTATAAAATTTTAGCTATTTTTAAGAAGATCGGCTGATTGTATCTATCAATACGGCTATACGTAATTCCCATCAAATAATCTCGATAACGTTACGATACGCGATATAAAACTAATTGGTGTCCGATTATAAGTAGGTACTATAAGTAGTAGTTAGTCGTCAGTCATATTCGCTATGGTAATTCGAATAAGTGTGAAAGATGCCGAAAATTAAGCCGTCCGACCGTTGTCGTTTGCGTGTGTATGTACAAGAATTCGGTGAAAACAATTAATAATTATTAATTAACATAAAACATTTTTCAGGCTAAAAAAGAAGATAAGTGAAAAGACAAAAAAGTTTTTTTTTTTATTGTATATATTTAAATATTTTTTTTATAATGATGAATTTTTTATAAATTTTAAGTTTTAATAATATTATACACACACAAAACTGTTCAAAATTTTGTTTTTATCGAATTTAATAACATTTTTAAACATCCTATTTATAACTGAAAAGTACTTCCGTTCTTTATTAATGGTATTTGAACCATGGAGTGAAAAAAGAAAATTAATCGGTGTAAGCAACACATATTTTGAGGCATTTATGTTATGTAAAAATATAGTAGAATCAGTAATAGATTATCATAATCATCTGCAATATCTTATCACATCTAAAGATGATATTAATAGGATTATTGTAGAATTGCAAAACAACCAAATGTCACATACTACAAACGAAACAAACGATGAGTTTCAAATTAATTAATTAGAAGAAGCTATGGAAGTGCTACAAAATAATGCAAATAATACAAAAAAATGAAGAAAATGTAGAAACTTTAATAGAAAACTTAAACTTTGATCAAAAATAAGTATTTGATTTTGTTAGGGGTGAAATAGCAAGTGAAAATAGATCACCAATACGTCACTTTGTTTCCGGTGTATGGGGTACAAGGAAATCATATTTGATTAAAACTATTAAGGCATATGTATCAAACTAATTATATCGAAATGTAGCTATAACAGATCCAACGGGAATAGCTGCATATAATTTACAAAGTATTCGCCGTTTTCGCAGTTACTGGTAGAACATAGACACACTCCACCATACAGACCCTAATCAAATGATTCTCTTAATTCGTGAAAAAATGAAAAATGTAATTTTTTAGTCATAATTTACGAGATAAGTATGGTATCTAATGAGAAATTGATTTATAAACATTTAGGACTACGTGACATTTATGATACTGGTAACAGTGATGACGGTTGGTTTGGGAAAATCAATATCTTAATTTTTGGAGATCTTCTTCATCGCCATTTCTACCATAAAATGCAAAAAATAGTGATAAATATCTACATGCATTAGATGCTATAAATTTGTGGGAAAAGTTGTTTACTTACAATGAATTAACCAAAAACACGAGAAAAAAAAATAGTGATCCTGAATATGCTAATATACTGGATAGAATTAGAATTAACACAGTTACACGATCTGATATTCAAACTATGAATAAACAAAAAATTTGTTTTAAAATCAAAGAAAATCCTGCAGATATAATAAGACAATTGTACGTAACTAAAATGAAGCTACCAGATTTTACACTATTTCTACTTTCTACAAGAAAACATTGGTCATTTTTAAATAATGGAATATAATCTTTATTACTTTCAGATAACATTCGTTTGGAATCAATTAATTCTGTTGATTGTAATCCATAAACTAAAACAAAGCTACAACAAATCTGTCGAAACTTGATGATGATATTTCGCGGACAATTGGTCTTTAAAAATATTTAAATGTGAAGTTAAACTGTAAAATCATGTTACAAAGAAATATTGATGTATCAAGTGGTTTGATTAACGAATTTATAGGAACAGTTAAAAATATAATTATTGGAATTGATGGCAAGCCTCAACAAATCCAAGTGATCTTTAACGAAGAAATGTATCACCTTAAACATGTTACAACAAGTATGAACTTTTTCACGGATCATTCGTATTCAGAAAATAATTTCCCATAACGGTAGCTTATGGAATTACTATTCACAAAAGTCAAGTTATGTCGTTGGAAAATTGTATTGTAGATGTTACTAACTCTATATTTTCTTGTGATCAAACAT